>NC_142813.1:51850749-51950410 GCF_049724085.1 Artemia sp. Qi Xiang Cuo
GATACAGAAAATAATGATGGACGTAGACTAAGCCTTGAATGGGACGATATGTATGCAAGATATGGAATATCTTTGAGCAAATTTGAAAAGCCTTTTGAAAAGTATTGCTTGGTGTTGGGGTATTCAAAATGTCGTAATGAAAAAGGTTTATTTCCTTAAAAGCTCTTAATATGTCTTAAATTTGTATCTAATATCAATTCTCCTCCCTCTTACCCCCCTGGGTTGCATGCTAGGACCCTCAATTTTCTATAATACACGATTCTTTTTGCGTATATTATAATCCTCCTGATATTTTTGGTCAAAAAATGTGTCCTTGGGGGGGGGGGGGTCCGAGCTCAGGCAAAGCATTCAGGGGACTGGACACTTCCTCGAAGGTAAGGCAGTGACAGAGCTTGTACCTTAGCGGATGGAGGCTAAATAAAATTAAATCTACACTTGGAAATTACTGCTTTGCGCAATGAAAAACAAATTATAAATAAAACAGCGGAAAAAAGGTAGGGATGAGCTGTTGACCTTTAAAACGGCACTCTATCCCTCAAAGACGCTCCCACAACCCCAGGAGTCCTTTCTCCAATTTTGCTTAAATTGCGCGTGTTATTGTTTTTTATTTCATTCTTTTATAACCTATTTCTTGTTTTTCCCATTTGCATTGTCTTTTCTGAAAACGATCTATTTTTTTAGCAAGTGTTAATGTATTCTACATCTGTACTTAATTACCACCTCAATTCTGTAAGTGATACGTAAATGTTTCATATGAGAGCTGGACTATAGAAACAATGAACTTTCCAATGTTTCATGAGCGTCTTCAAAGTGTTTCTAGCCAAGAATTTTATTAGAACGGTCAAAATGTGCTTTGACAACATAGGTTTTCGTTGTGTATGATTTTAATGTGTTTGTTCTTTTAATTTGTAAATAATTCACCCCTTTCTTACATACAGGTTAGAATTGTTCGAACTCGCAATCTTAATCCTTTCCATGTGGTGCGACCACCCTTTGTTCTTATTAATTTAGATAAGACGCATGTGAAGGTTGTTTACGAAACCACACTCTCGAAATATAATCACACAAAGTTTTTGTCTATATCGCGAGTTAAAAGATCTTGATGGCTTTAAACGCATGTGAAAAGAAAACTTGAGAAGCTACTTTAATTGAAAGAATTAAATGGTAACGAATGGTGGGTAGGGGAGGATGGGGTCACTTAGTGGAAAAAGAGCGTATTTTACGCTTTCTAACGACTATAAACATCGCATAGTCGAGATTTTTGTATTGGGGGGGGGAGATATCCTGAATTTGAATATACCGGAGGGGGAGCTCTTGTAGCTAGTTTAGAAGGCGAATGCTCCATCAAGGCTATCAAAGCCCTTGAAAATTGTTCCCTTTCTTACAATTCAATTAAAAATATGAATAATAACTAGCTTTATTTCATCCCCTATGAAAGTTTGTTTTCAAGAATCATCAATTATCAGATAAGGGGATTTTATAAAAAAAAAGTCTGGAATCATACCAAACAGTTATCAAGTAATCTGATTTCGATATCATCCTGTCAAGGTGGAATTGTGATATAACATTTACGTAAATCCAATGTTGAAGTTCTCAGAAAGTCTGATGATGTCTCTTCACCCAGTATTTCTAATTCACAACATTGCCAAATAAGAGAGGTACTTTCAAAGTACCAAATAGTACCTTTCTTATCTGGCAATAGGGTACACTTATCCCAGTACCTTATGATGGGTTCCCACTAATAACCGAGACAAACTCAAAAGCAGCAAAAATTAAAATGGATAGGGCTGATAACCCCGTGCCTTCTAAAGAACAGAAAACAATTTGCCCTTTACTGAAATTTCAGTGCTTTGCTAGTTGAGGAGAAAGAACGGGAAATAGTATGAAACATAATGTTTGAAATTAACTAAGATTTGTGACTAAAAACTGCATTTTTGGATGCAGGATGATAATGTATATTAAAGCGTGTCTTAGGAACAGAAAAGACAACTTAGTTCGTTCTTAACTAGTCCCTGCTAAGAAAAAGCCGAAGGCTTTTCCTGTGTGTAACATTCTCTCTCAATGACAAACAAAAATAAATAAGTAAGTTAGTAGTATTAATAGCACGGTAAACAATAGCACACGTACGGTAAATATTATACATCCCTTAAAAGTCAAATAATCTTAATGAAAATCGCACCGTCAGATGTTGTGTACCATAGAAGGTGACTGTAGAGGTTTGAAGCTCCTATCTCAAAAATTCAGAATTTGTGGAAAATTGTGGAGTAATAGGGCCCCCCACAGCCCCAGGACAATATTCCCAGGGCTGTAAGTCATAGAGCCTGCTCATTTCGTAGGTATAGTATTTGTTAGTGGGAAGTATTTACACATTTTGTGGTGGGTGGGGGGCGAAGTTTCTACTGGGGGAATTTTGCAAGGAGAAGAATTATTCAGGGCAAATTCTACATTGGGGGTATTTGGAATAATTCCTCGACGAATTCTACATTGACAACAAATTCTACATTGGGGGTATTTGGAAGAATTCCTCGACGAAATTCTTCTTATATGTCTTGCTTTGTCTTTGCCGACTTAATTTTAGCCTCGGAGATATTAAAGGTAAGTGTCCGGGGTAAATTTGTACCGAAATTGAATTTTAAAAAGAATATTTCCTTGGGGAGGGGGTTTTTCCGTGAAGGTGGAGCAAGATTTCTGGCATTATTAAAGAAACAGTCAGAAATTATGGAAAAAACGATTTTTTTTTAACTGAAACGCAAGAGTATTTAATTTGAATAATAATAAGCTTTTTTAACACACCACACCACCACACACACACAAACCACACACACACACACACACACCACACCACACACACACACACACACACCCCACACACAAACCCAACACAACACCACACACACAAACACCACACCACACACACACACACCACACCACCACACACACACACACCACACCACACACACACACACACCACACCACCACACACACACACACAACATCACCACACACACACAGACACCACACCACCACACACACACCACACCACCACACACACACACACACACACAACACCACACACACACACACCACACCACACACACACACACACACACACCACCAATAACACACACACAACAACCCACACACACACACCACCACACACACACAAACCACACCACACACACACCACACCACCACACACACACCACACCACACACACACACACCACACCACCACACACACACACACACCACACCACGACACACACACACACCACACAACCACACACACACACACAACAACACAACACAAACACACCCCCACAAACACACACACAACCCAACCACACACACACACACAAAATCACCACACACACACACAACCCCACACAACCACACAACACCACCACTCACACACACACCACACCACGACACACACACACACCACACCACCGCACACACACACACACCACACCACAACACACAAACACACACACCCCCACCACACACAAACACACACAACACCACCACACACACACACACACCACACCACCGCACACACACACACCACACATGAAACTTTTTGATACATCAAAATCTAAAGACTGAGAAAGCCCAGTAACCCTACTATCATGTTTAATACGTCTATTTTCAATTATTTTGTCAATGAACTTAATTGGGTAATTATTACAAAACAAAATATCCCTCAAGTATAACAATTCCGAATCTAGATATTCCTGGAAACAATTTTTAAAGGCTCTATCGACTAGTGAAATTACAACCCCGCGTTTCACCGTTATAGGGTGGCAAGAATGAAAATTCAAATATCTATCATTGTGCGTTGGATTTCTGTAAATCGAGAAAAGTAAATGGAGATCCCTTTTAATTAATAAAATATCCAGAAAAGGTAATTTATTATTTTCCTCAAACTCAACGGTAAATTTAATATTATTATCAAAACTATTTAAATGCTTACAAAATAGTTCAATGGAGTCCAATCCATGGCATTGAAATGAAAATTTTCGATACAATTAAATCTGAAGACTAAGAAACCATAATAGCCCTACTATCATGTTTAACACGTCTTAATTATTTCGACGATAATTAATTATCGTCAATTAATTTATTTTGTCAAATTATTTTGACAAAATTAAGAATGTCAATTAAGTTATTTGGGTAATTATTGCAAAACAAAATATCCCTCAAGTGTAACAATTCCGAATCCAGAAATGCCTTGGAACAAATTCTAAAGGCCCTATCCACTAGTGAAATCACAACCCCCCGTTTCACCGTAATAGGGAGGCAAGAATGAAAATTCAAATATCTATAATTGTGCATAGGTTTTCTATAAATCGAGAAAAGTAAATGGAGATCCCTTTTAATTAATAAAATATCCAGAAAAGGTAATTTATTATTTTCCTCAAACTCAACTGTAAATTTAATATTATTATCAAAACTATTTAAATGCTTACAAAATAGTTCAAAGGAATCCAACCGAAGTTTCCAAACACAGACTACATCATCCATAAACCTACCCCAGAAACAAGGGGAGATTCTAAATTTGTGTATAGTGGAGATTTCAATAAATTGTATGAAAAGATTTACCAATAAAGAAAAAAGAGATGTCCCCATAAGTAACCCAAAAATTCTTCTATAAAACTTCCCTCTAAAATCCTAATAAAAAGAAAACTCATTTACTAGGAAAACTAGTTTCATAATGACTTCAATACCCAAACTGGCTAAAGTCAGATCTTGTATTAAAATAAAATTGTTTTTCCAATTTTCTTATAAAATATCCTTGCATCTTTTTAAATCACAATTTCAATAAGTGGATACAACGTCAAAACTATCAAGAATTGACCTCTCCTCCACTGTGAAATTTCTCAATTTAATGGTAAGATCAGTCGCACTGTTTAAATATGATCTTTTTGTTCCCAAAAGAGGACGCAATGCACCCGACAATCATTTTCCTATTTTCGGAACAGGTGACTGAAAAGTTTTAACCATGGAACGGAGGGGAGGCCCAGTCTTATGAATCTTAGATAGACCATAGATCTTGGGTGCCGAACAACCCCTAGGATAACATTTATTATAAAACTCTGGGGTAATGTGAAAATTGTTTTTCAATTACTCCAATTCCTTTCTTGTCGATTTTACATCTTTATTTGTAGGATCAAAATCAATTTTTTGCATGTAATAGTGTCAGAAATAATGGTTTTTATCTGATGATTAGAGTCATCGGTGTTCATAATTACAATAGTGTTTCCTTTATCGCCTCAGGTGATAGTAAGGAATTTATCCTTTTTCAAATCTGAAAGTATGTTAATGTCATTTTTTGTGAAATTTAAAAAAATGCTGTCATTGATAGTTTTGTCCAATATCCTGGGCTAAATTTATTTAACTTTATAAATTTCATTAGAATGTTTAAAAAAATTTTATTTAAATTTTCAGAAAAAATATTTATTCATGTTTCAAACGGTATCCTTGCGCTAAACATGATGTATAAGTCGTAGATAAAAAAGGAAAGTAAGCTAAAACATGTTTGTTGCTTTAAAACATATTCAATAAACAAAAAGTATTCGGAAAAATATACATATTTACATATTAATAAAAGAAGCTTATTAGTTTTGATAGAAGGAGCAGAAGTTTAGGTCTTTGGATATCTGATGGATTTTTCCATGGTGGGTATCTTTTCAGGTACTCATTGAGCAAAATGTCTAGCTTCATCTTCCAGATCATGTACTGAATGCAGGTATTTCTCAAATTTGAAGGCTTCTATGTTGAATAATGATATGTCTTTAACACATTTTCCTAGTAAGAGTTTATCAAACGGCTCGTTTCCCTTAACATAAACAGCTTCCACACTGAAAAAACTCCATATTTCCTGAATTTCCTCTTGTATATGTTTTATTTCATAACCATTTTCATTATATGGTCTTATTGTATTTCGTAAAAGCCGTTTTGATTTATAAAATTTAATGTTGGACACTATTTTTTTTATAGTAATTAAACATATTGTATTTGACTTTCCATTAATAGCTATAAGCTTCACGGCGTTGTTCATCTTGCAATACGAAAGCCGCTTTGAAAATAACACCAGTTTAAGAATACTTCATACCAACATATTCTGTTTCAATCACATCAACAATTATAATTGCTGAAAAAAGGCTTGAATTAAATAAATATGTAACGTTTCTGCCACTCCATCAAAAACAACACACTTTCTTAGAATAATTCATTTTCACTTAAAAAAAATATGATGCAGGTGTTTATCCTTCCAATTTGTGAAAATTGCTGATTTATTACATACAATAAACTAAGTACTGTCAATAACTAGCCATGGAGTACCCTTGGGACAGCCACGTAGTGTCTATGAGCAAACATAGAATACAATTAATCTAGACATATTAGTTGAAAATGCGAAACAAATGTTAAAATTCTGTAAATAATTGCTGTAAATAATTTCTTTAATCCCTAAATGTTATTATACCCTTAGTCAAAACTGTCTAAGATCCTGTAGGGAAAAAAGTTTTTGTTGCTCTAACAAATGTAAAATCAAAAGTAAGTTACAGAAAATTTGCGCTTGAACAATTATTCGACTTTATTTCTTCTCATCTTTTATTTAATCTAGCAACTCTTTACTTTTAGTTAAAAACACCCTTTGTAAAAAAAAAGAGTTTTCGTCACTCTAACAAATATAACATTAGAAATAAGTTACAGAAAATTCGCGCTTGAACAGTTATTCGACTTTATTTCTGCTCATCTTTAATTTAATGTAACAACTCTTTACTTTTAGTTGAAAAATATTCTTTTTGGAAAAACACGTTTTTGTCACTCTAATATTTATATCATTAGAACTAAGTTTACAGAAAATGTGCGCTTGAAGAGTTTTTCGATTTGATTTCCGCTCATGTTTTATCTAATGTAGCAGCTCTTTACTTTTACTTGAAAAGCATCCTTTGTGGGAAAAAAATGTTTCTGCCACTCTGTTAAATTTATCATTTGAAATAATTTTACCGAAAATTTGCGCTTGAAAAATTATTCGACATTATTTTTCTACATCTTTGATTTAATGTAGCAGCTCTTTACTTTTTGTTGAAAAAACCTCCTTTGTGGAAAAAATTTTTGGCCACTCTAGCAAAAATAATATTAGAAGTACGTTTACAGAAAATTTGCGCTTGATCAATTATCCGACTTTATTTATGCTAATCTTGAGCTTTCTCTTTACTTTTTGTTGAAGAACGTCCTTTGTGGAAAAAAGATTTCGGCCGCTCTAACAAATATAACATTAGAAGTAAGTTACAGAAAATTTGCGCTCTAACAATTTTTCGACTTTATTTCTGCTCATCTTTGATTTAATGTAGCAACTCTTTACTTTTAGTTGAAGAACATTCTTTGTGGAAAAAAGAGTTTTTACCACTCTAACAAATATAAAAATAGAAGTAAGTTACGGAAAATTTGCTTTTGAACAATTATTCGACTTTATTTTTACTCTTCTTTGATTTAATATAGCAACTCTTTCCTTTTAGTTGGAAAACATCCTTTGTGGGAAAAAGGGTTTCTACCACTCTAAAATATATATCATTAGAAGTAAGTTTACAGAAAATTGTGCTTGAACAGTTTTCGATTTTACTTTTACTCATCTTTGATTTAATACAGTAATTCTTTACTTTTAGTTGTAAAACATCCTTTGTGGAAAAAAAGGTTTTTGCAACTAACAAATATAACATTAGAAGTACTTTACAGAAGATTTGCGCTTGAACAATTTTTTGACTTTATTTCTGCTCATCTTTGATTTAATGTAGCAACTCTTTACTTTTAGTTGAAGAACATTCTTTGTGGAAAAAAGAGTTTTTACCACTCTAACAAATATAACAATATAAGTAAGTTACGGAAAATTTGCGCTTGAACAATTATTCGACTTTATTTCTACTCTTCTTTGATTTAATAAAGCAACTCTTTCCTTTTAGTTGGAAAACATCCTTTGTGGAAAAAAGAGTTTCTACCACTCTAAAAAATATATATCATTAGAAGTAAGTTTACAGAAAATTGGTGCCGGAACAATTATTCCACTTTATTTCTGCTCATCTTTGATTTGATGTAGCAGCTCTTTACTTTTACTTGAAAAGCATCCTTTGTGGAAAAAAGTTTCTGCCACTCTATCAAATACATCATTTGAAGTAAGTTTATAGAAAATTTGCACCTGAAAAATTATTTGATTTTATTTCTGCTTAACTATGATTTAATGTAGCAGATCTTTACTTTTAGTTGAAAAATATGCTTTGTGGAAAAAAGTCTCTGCCACCCTAACAAATATTATATTAGAAGTAAATTCACAGAAAATTTGTGTTTTAACAATTATTAAGCTTTATTTATGCTTATTTTTGATTTAATGTAGCAGCTCTTTACTTTTAGCTGAAAAAACATCCTTTGTGGAAAAAAGTTTTTGCCTCTCTAACAAATATAACATTAGAAGTAAATTTACAGAATGTTTGCTCATGAACAATTATCCTACTTTATTTCTGCTCATGTTTGATTTAATGTAGCAGCTCTTTACTTTTACTTGAAAAGTATCCTTTTTGGAAAAAGTCTCTGCCACTCTATGAAATATATTATTAGAAGTGAGTTTACAGAAAATTTGCGTTTGAACAATTATTCGATTTTATCAAATATGAAACAAATGTTAAAATATGGTAAATAAATGTTTGAAATCAACAAATGACGGGATAACCTTAGTCAAAATTGTCCCTTAGATGTGTATGAAAACGGTTTTTCAGTGCTATTACGCTCTTGTTTTTGAATTTGGTAAGCTGGTAAAAATACCGAAAAATATGAAAATAATGGCTTAAAACTCTCAAAACATTGACCTCCCTAGGCCCTAAAAACATTGGTCCCCGAAGCACTAGAAAATATTAAAAATATGAAATAATGTTAAAATATGGCAAAAATTGATAAAAATAGACAAGTGCTAGGATAACCTTAGTCAAAATTGTGCCCTCCCAGATGTATGTGAAAACAGTGTCGCAGTGCAATCACATTCTCACGTTTGAATTTTGAAAGCCTTGGATCTATTAAACCCAGTGAAAATAACGAAAAATATTTAAAAAAAATGTCTTAATACTCACAAAACATTGGTCCCATAAGCCCTAGAAAATATTAAACATGAAACAAATGTTAAAATATGGCAAAATAATTATTTAAAATAGACAAGTCCTAATATAGCTTTAGTCAAAATTGCCCCCCCCTATATATGTGTATCTTGAAAGATTGGTTCCCTTAGCCCTAGAAACTATTAAAAATATGAAATAAATGTTAAAATATGTTAAATAATTGTTTAAAATCGACAAGTGCAGGATAACTTTAGTCAAAATTGTCCCCTAGATGTGTGTGAAAACATTGTCTAATTGATTTTTGTCTGGTTTGCCTACATGCACAACGCTTTACCAACGTTTTCATTTACTCGGAGAATCAGCTTTGTTGAGCGTAATTTTCTAACATTACTATTTTAAAAAATGAATAATATCGTCTTATGCGTGGAATTGTATAGAAAGAATTTTACTTAAAAGTGAAATATGGAAAATAGTGGGGAAACAGTGGAGGTATGTACTTCAAAATGCTTTCCCGGGATATATTGTAGTTTATAGACACATATTCAAAAATTAAATTTTCAGAACATAACCCCCTTTTCAAGATAGAAGTAGGTCAAGTGGAATTTATCCTAATAATATGGATAGTTCGTCTGTTTAGGTCATGGGAAACTTTTAAAATGACAACATTCTAAATTGCCATATTTGATGTTGTTAAGTAAAAGTGTCAAAATCGAATGTTTAATTCGTTCGCCCATCGAACTATGAAAAGATGGGGTCTGAAAACATTTTTGACAACTTTTTGCTTACTCTTAATGGAGCCACTATTCCCTCATAGATAGCTTAGTTAATATGCAAATAATATTGCAAGCCTTTCTCTTTCTTTAAATAAATATTGATTATACTTCTCGTTGTGTACTTGTGTATTAAATCTCATAGTGAATTCACTATTCCCTCACACATAGCTTAGTCGATATGCAAATAATATTGCAAGTCTCTCTCTCATTAACTAATTATGACCATACTCCTAGTTTGGTACCTTGTGTATTATAGCGACCATACTCATATATTTCAAATTCCCACGTTAAATATATAGGGAAATTTAATTCAAAACATCCCTCCAAAATAAAAAAATATGTATCTCTAAATGGATCCACTATTCCTTCATACAGAGCTTAGTTGAAATGCAAATAACATTTCGACCCTCTCTCTTTTTAAATAAATATTGACAATACACCTCGTTTGGTACTTGTGTATTTTACCGACCAGACTCATAAATTTAAAAATACTGCGTTAAGTATATTCGGAAATTTAAATAAAAAATCTCTCCAAAATAAAAATAAATAATATATATCTAATAATAGACTTACTGTTCCCTGAGATTTACCCTATAACTGATAAAACAATTAATATTACAACCCTTTTTTTCTTTTTAAAATAATTATTCCAATTCTATTTGCACTAGTGTTCGGTGATATTGGCAAATATCGGAATATCGAAATATCGATATTTGAATTTCCATTATTGTCCAAGGAATAAAAGCATGTCTATATTATCTCCCTTTAGGTGGTTTCGCCTCTCGCTAATCAGCTGACCAGCTTTGGAGAACACCCTCTGAAGGGACACTAGTTGCTGGAACACAAAGGAACTTCAGGGCAACTACTGCGAGGACCTTCCTAGACTGGCAATGCGTCTTCTACCACACTATGGCGTCAGTAGTACGAGCCACGGGCTTCTCACGATTTTTAGCTTGTTAGATTGAGGATGCCCTCTGCAGCAGCTGTCGTTGAACTGTTCCCTTCTGTAGCACCGACGAGCTCATCATGGGCTCCCCATAGGCCACCTAAGTTGTTGGATGAAGCCATTGCTTCAGTTATGTCAGCTGCGTCCACTGAAGTAGATAGGAAATCAAGCTCTCTTGCAATCCTTGCTTCTATAGAAGAAACGGCATCCTGAGATATATATCCGTATGTTTTCCGGAACCGTGGGTCGAGATACGTAGCCACTGCTATAAGCGTCACTTGCTCAAGTCCCTGAAACCGATCTTTCATGTGGCAGATCAAACGTAAACGCAGCTGTTCGGCTGCGGGAGTATTGCAATTTTCACTCGAAATGGAGTTTAGATGGTGGATCAAGATCTTCGTCAGCGGCAAGACCTTCGAAATCGATGGGTACTTTCCGCCGAGACTTCAACTGTGACTTCATCGAAAGGGCGAAGCAAGACTATGATAATCCTGAGACTTTCCCATTCGTCTTCCGTAAAAAGAAGCTCAAGCTTTCCAAGCATGGCAAGCGAACTAGAAACTGCATCCTTCACATCAAGCAAACTTTTGACCATCAAAAGAAGCAAGTTCCACCTAGTGGCAACATCAGTTTTGAGTTTCTTTGAGACGACTTGTCCATTACAAAGCTGGTTGCTTCTGTGTTTGTCCGCTGCTATGACACTTCGATGAAAGTAGTTAACGACATCTCGGCATTTCGAAAGTAGCGGATTGAAGCCTGGAGCCTCGTCTATTGCAGCACGCACGACAAGGTTTAGCGTGTGTGCGAAGCACAATACATGCCCCAAGCCGGATTTCAGTTCCTTGGCGGCATCGTTAACTGCTTTCTTGATATTGCTCGCATTATCTGTGACAACGGCCACAACTTTTTCTTTTATTTTCCATTCTTCTGCTACTTCCAGCAAAAGTCTCTTGAGAGTTTCTGCTGTGTGACGCTCTTCGATTTTCTTTGTACTGATCTCCCTGCTGTGAATCTTTAATTCATTGATAAAATGGACTGTAACGGCCATATAACCCTCTGTAGACCGTGATGTCCATGCATCAGTAGTAAGAGCAACATAGTGTGCTTTTCCAAGCTGGATGGAGAATTTTTCTTTTTCTTGCTGATAGTAAGTTGGGAGCAAGTCTCTCGTTATAGATTCAACACTCGGTAATGTGTAGCTGGGATTTAGAGCTCTACAGAACTGCTGAAAGCCAGTATTCTTGACCAATGAAAGAGGATGCATGTCAGTTGGGATTATGTTGACCAGCAGACGATCACATTGTTTTTTCCGAGGATGAGACTTATTATACAAGGGCTGAGCAAACTCTGAAACTTTGACTTGTTTCTGTTCACTGGAACTTCTGTTCACTTCAGTTTCGTTCTCCATTTCTGAGTCTGTATTCAAGTTGGGCTCCTCTTCAGTACTGTTAGCAGGTCTTTTTCTTCCAGGGACCGGCAGCTTCTCCATTTCGTTGAACTCCTTCTTGTGATTCTTTTTTAGATGGGTTCGGATATTTGTGGTGTTACCGGCTGTCATGACGCTGAATTTGCAGACTAGGCAGACAGCAGACTTGACGTTTACTTTCCGGAAGTACTTCCACAGAGGACTGCCTATTTTCTAGATCTGCGATCTATAGGGCCTCAAATGAAACTGAAAAAGTAATGTGCTTTGACAAAAATTCAATTTGTCCAATCCTTAAAGGTAAAATTTAGCATTAAAATAAATGAATTCTAAGTATACAAGTTTAATAGTTGAATTTTTACCTTATAACTCTGTTCAAAAAGCTAGATTTCATCAGAGCACAATATCTTGAGCTAGAGTGATGCTTATTTTTAGTTAGCAAGGACGTTGTGTAGTAAGTATCAAATATTTGGTAAGTTTGGAATAAAGGACCATATTGAAATAGTGCTAAAGATGCAGATTAGCTACCCTACCTTTTAGGTACGGAGGTACTGCCCAATAGAACCAGGATAATAGAGTAAGGTAAAGGTGCAGTGTAGCTCTCCCTGTAGTATAGGGTGCAGAGGCCCTACAAATAGAACTGCAATATATAGTATTAGGCTATTATTATTATTATTATTAATAGGGGTGGACCCAATAAGGATCGAGGCTCAGGCCTCCAAGGCCCATTGCCGCTACACCCCAAAAACTATATGGCAAAAATGTCTGTTGGGAAGAATCATTCTTTGTGGCCCAATTTAGCTAGAGTGCTGATTCTTTCTGGCTATGTTTAGCTAAAGTGCTGATCTTCTGAAAAATACATAATAAGCAAAAAATCAAGTACAATAAATATGCATATCAATATGTTTCACTAGTTGCAGGCTGCCAGTCATGCAAATGAAAAAAAAATAAACAATTCCCTATGCATAAGGCAGAGGTTGAAATTTAAAACTATTTATTATACATGAGAATTCCAAACAATACATACCCTTTTTACTAGCTCAGATGTCAGTTGGTAAAGGAATGCGGATAAACACAAATGTTAGAGAAAAATACTTATTGCATGAAACGAGAGTCAAGATATAAAATATACACAACTGTAGGCTATCTTATGAAGAGTCAATGAAAAGACAAATATACAAGAATCAGTACTGAAAAGATGCCAGACAAAACCTTAACTGTCACAAAACTAAATAGAGTATTGTTGAAACCAGGGTAAAGTTGCAGATTATTTCCCCCTGATAAAAACAAATTATTTCCTACTGTATATTATTCAGTTGTAAAGTTTCATAGATACTGTCCAGTAGAACCAGAATATAAACCACTAACTTCTTACAGTATATCCCAGTTCTATGGGTTGGTCCTGCACCCTACACTACAGGGATAACTAAATTGTACCTTTACCAAAGCCAGTGGCATAGCCAGCTGACCAAGGCCCCCCCCCTTATTTTTTTTTCAGTTCTTTTTTTAAAGTTTTTATCACTACAAGAGACCCTGAAATTGCCAGTTTGTTGTGGGGTAATCTAAAACTAGACCCCTCCCCCTGATCTTTGGAATCCGCCTTAATCCCACCAAACGAGAATATTATAGAAACAAGGAAAAACTTCTTAATGCTAAATTCGAACTTTTTAATACACCACTGGTTAGAATTTACTGGTTGAAACTTAATTGAAAATTATATTGAAATTTCTTGTTGATATTTAATATTAGAATACAGATTAATTATAGAAATAATAATTGTTGATATTAGAAATTATAAGAAAAAGAAATAAGAAAACGAGTTCAAAGTAGAGAAGATAGGGGGTCATGAATCAGCCAATAAAACTATCAGAGCATTATTAAAAAAAAAATGCTTGTCTTGGTGGACCATTCTCGGTTATAACCAACCTTTGAAACAGTATTGGGATATGACGGTAAAGGTGCTCCCTATGCAGTAAAAATGCAGTGGTGCAGCTCAATAGACGCAGGATGTAAGACAACGTATGCATTAATTAGTCCATTGCACAACAACTCTTCACCTTTACTGCATGGGTGGCAGTTCTGCATGTTTGCCCAACATGATAGACTGAATAACATACAGTTGTTTTGATAATGGTGCAGATTAGCAAGATTAGCTACCCCTATAGTATAGGGTGCCTGATAGAACCAGAATAGACAGTAAAAAATGAGTTGTTCATATGCTGCATCTACTAGGCAGCATCTCTGCAACCTTACAGTACAATTTACTGAATAACATAGATTAAAAAAGGAGTTGTCTTTTGTTAATTTTGGATATAGGATGAAAATGAGATATTTAGGAAATAAACATACCATTTGACTCAGAGTTTACCATAATGCTGTATTGAAATGTAGCAATCATTTCCAGTGGAAACTCATCCTCTAGATTCTATAAATCAAGCTTTTTAGGGATAAAAAAGGATTCAAGGGTGGGCTGCAGGCTTGTAGGTGAGGTGGCCTTGACCCTGAACTCCAAGTAAGCCAAAAAAAAACAACTGAAAATAGGGTTTTCCTATCCGAGAATCTGGAAATTCCAGACTTTTTTAGATTTCTGGAATTAATATCCACCATAAATGATTGTTATATTTGGATAGAGGATTGAATTCTAAATTGAGTGGTATGTTCGTTTCCTAGCTATCTCATTATGGTCCTACATTTCAAATTTACAATTTTTATCAGGGGTAGCTAACCTACAGCTATACCCATCAGTGTTAGCAGTTGCAAAAACTCATAGGTGCAAGCTCTAGGCTAAATGAGATGTAGCAATAGTCAGCATTACAAGGAAACTCAACTAGAGGAGACTTAAGAGAAGGATAAGCACAAAGGTGTCACTCCAAAAACATACAGTTTACCTTTGTACTTTCGTAACACTATCTCGGCAATCAAATTCGTAACAAAACCTACTGATCTTTGCTCCTCGCAACCAACTGACCAACTGAATGAATGAAATTGCAAATGGGAATGGTGTGACTCACCAACCTCCTGTTGGCACATTGCTTTTGATTTGACGCTTGTCTTTCAGTGCCGCGAAAAGTAAAATATCGAAATATCGATATTTGGTTTCCGATATTCGATAACGATATTTCGGTCGATATATCGATAAATATCGTATCCTATCGAATATCGCCGAACACTAATTTGCACGTCAGAATCTCATGTGAAAATTCCCTGCAATAAACAATCTACAATTTGTCACTTGAATTCTAACGCCCTCTCTAAAGTATGTCAAAATTCCTTTCCCTTGGCTCAGTAACAAATTATCGTCATAGAACCATTTTTAGATCTAGGTTCAGAATATAGAGGTGTTTTTCTGGGTCTACTCCAGTTGCCTCCCATACAAGGAACACCCCGCAGAATTCGAAAGGCTTTCACTTCTTTTTTCCATTTAGTAATTGTAACTTAAACATATCGGACGGGGATGAATGTTTGGGGGATTCTTCTAGAATTGGGAAAAAGTGTTTGAGGACTAAACATTTATCTTTATGTGTTTTCAAACTCGCATTGTGAAAACGGAGGTACTTTTGTAAAAAGCGGTAAGTGCACGATAATTGTATTGTAAACAGATAGGATAAGACTCATTTATTCTTACCCGGATAGTGATTGAACAAACTTGTCTGTAGAAAAACTTAATGTGCAAATTAAAATTTAAACTTTAGTTTTTTCGGGTTTAGGGGGAATAAAAGGTACCTAGGTTGACTCAGGTTATGTATTTAGTATATGCTATGCTTACATGACTTACCTGTTTGGTAGTACTATAAAACCACTGTGAATAACTATTTTTATTACTTATCTTGCAAAGATTTCAAAAATACAAATCTTTTTCTGAAAAATTGATAATACGGTAAATTAATCTTGAATCTCAATAAATTGAAAGTTTTACTGTGTAATGGTTCATTGCTCATTGGGTTATTACCCATGTATAAAAAGCCAATGTGTGTAGCAAGTTCTGTGGGTATACGTTATACTTCCTTTACGATTTTAAGGGCAGACTAATGGCTCGTCAGTTTCTGATTAAATACAAATACGACAAGCCAAGTAGTATGTTATCAATTACCTCAGAACCTACAAGCCTGGGGTATGAATATGTGTGCAATTTCAACGGGACAGGACCTACCAATGACGGGTACTTAGTAGTACAGAAGGGAGAGGACTTAACAAACAGGTTTCTGTGTCAAAACCCATTTTCTGGACCAATCAGAGACACAAAATACAGAGGGTGTGTAATATACAGTGTAGTTTCAACGGGACACGACTTACAACAGACAGACATATATATATTACTACAGAAGGGACTGGAGTTGTCAAACGTGCTTTTCTAGGCTCGATGCCCAAAACTAAAGACCTTAGTATAACATATTCAAAGGTTTAATGGACTTTCTGTAGAAATACTGGTCTTCTGGGAAAATTTTCTTCAAAACTACAATTTACTTCTCCAAATACGAAACAAAAAAGGGTAGATATCCTGAAATTCTTATTTTACTAATTTCTTAAATCAATAGTAAACTCATTTCTTTCATTGGTTGCAGCAAAAACAGTCTTTCGAGATTGTTGTAACTTTAAGCATTTTAATTGACATGCATAATAATACGGTGAGTAGTGAAACTGGATCTAAGCACTTACCGTTAAAAGTGAAATCAATGCATGTTTCGTGGCTATCTTAATTAAGAAAACAGCACGACACGAATGCCGTGTCTTTTAGCTTAGCATTTTTTCGGAAAAAGGGACAATTTTCTTAATTGTTAATTGGACAGGGGGCTCACCCTTATCGAACTTTGATTACGCTGCATATTTTTTTATTCTCCTTATAATTTTAAATCAGCTACATTTGTATATTAAGTCAAGGTGTAGTTGTAGAAAAAAAGAGGAGGGGTTGAGAGGGAACAAAAAATCCTATTTCTGTGTGTATATTAGCTTAGGGGCTAATTATTGAAAAAGAGGGATGGGGGGATTCAAAAAAATCCTTTTCTATTATACATAAATGACCATAGAGCTGATTATTAATTAATTTTTTTGACTTTATAAAATAGTGGATATTCCACATGGAAAATAAATCCTGTTTTATAGGTTAACACTGATGAACTATTGCCCGCTCAAGGAAAATTTAATGGCAATGAATCCGCACTATTACTAACGCAGCCAATGTAATTTCAGGATAGTGCACTAGTTGATATTGATTTAGGATGGCAAAGGGACTTCTTAAATAATCCTTTTGGGGATATAGCTAGTCTAGAGGACCTGACTTATGACATAGAGATGAATGATGACCCGGAATGGAAAAATAGGTTTATGGAACATTATTTAAGTGATATCTGACAAGTGCATCTAAACTCGCTTCCCATACCACTTCTATTGACAATGCTAATAATCATAAGCAAATTGTGTCACATCACAATGCTGGCTGGCTAGATCAACTATCCCCAAACACCCTGGAAGGTGTCTTTTGTGAATTCGAGGATTTTAAACCGACCCCCCCCCCCCAATGCAAATGAACAGACTGGTGGTGATAAGGCTATTGAATTTTGGAGATTTTATGGCACCTTACCCCCAAATAAATTTACACTACCAGATTTTTATTGTCTAACTCTGCCTTGCACCATACTAGTGTCTACAAGGTCATTTTCGGTGACCCCTTCAATTCTTTAATTTCAGGGGGTATAGTAACAGACACCCTCGCTATTACTCATTCTTATATTAACAAGATTCGAACCCTTCTTGAACAACAGATGCGGGTGTGGGGAGGGAAGGACTGTTTAAAAGCATCAATAGCACTAAAAATATACTTTTTAAATAAAGTGTGAGCGAATTTTATTCAAAATATTTAGGTCTGATCACCACCGTGGATCAGCATCTATTTATAGAGAATTCAATGAGAGAGGGTATTTTTTTCACGGGGACCGTATCATGAAAACTGATCCGACCGAACAACACACCGATGAAAAGTCTGATGCAGTTATTTTGGATATGAATTCCCTTTATCCGTCGGCAAGGTCTCACTACTGTCTGCCGTGTGTTAATTACAAATGGCATAGCATTTATTGTGCTTGGAATTTCCCCAACATTGCTACCGTTGAGTTGAATGGGGCGAAAGGATGTTTTTTTTTAAATTGACGGTGAAATACACATGGAAATCTATGACTCGGCAAAAGACTTTGTTTTCCTGTGCATAAATAGACCGGTAGGTAAGGACTCTCTGAGTCCCTACACTTTATCTTTGGTAGAGGATGGGAGTATACACTGGGTGCCTTCAAAGCAAAAACTTATTGTTGACCTTAACTAGAAACAGAATATCGTTGTTCATCACGTGCTATTGCGATGGATGGTGTTCAATATTTTCAAAGTCATAAAGATTCATACAACCCACCAACCTGATCAAAAGCCTTGCATGAAAGAGTCTATTTACACCTTTGTCAGTAAACACTCAGAAGCGAAAACGAAGGTTGAAAAAGAAAATCTATAAACTCTTATTGATCTCAGCCTTCGTTAAAATGTGTAAAAGTGTACGAAACAGAAGTCACTGTGATATTATAACTAATCCCATAGATTGTGCTCGAATCATTGCCAACACGAATTTCACATATTTCACAGTCTTATACTTTAAAATGGTGCTCCTGCATTGCAAGTAAAGAAACATTATTTTAAATAAAAATATTGCAGGCAGGAATACAATAACAGAAATTTAAAAAAACTCCTGCTGTCATTTTATTATAATATATGCAAGGTACCATGGCCGATTGAGGAACAAGTTCAAGTGTATTAAGGAAACACTGATTCACTCCTGTAAAAAGTTTAAACTGAAATTTTTTTAATGATTCGGAAAATGGAAAGTATACTAGCTCTCGGATGGACTACACCAACTGGAATGAATCCCTCTATCCAGAGCTAGTGAAATGCTACGCCCCATATGAATTTTTAAGGTTAAAATCTGCAACGGGAAGCGATCTGATATCCAGTAGTGTGTTTCCTGGGCCAAAGGTATACTGTGTGGAAACGCACAACAAGGATATCAGACAAGTTTGCATGGGGGAGCCTGCACATATTGTAAAATATGATTTCAATATGAGTGTTTATAGAAACTTTGTGGAGCGTAGGTTAGTCCCAAGAGAAAAAGTCAAGATGATTCACTTTTTATAGTTTAAAAATTACACAGTTTGAGTTGAGGAAAACGCAATATCGGCCATAGCAGGCCAAGTTTGTTTACTTCAGGATGGTGTGAAGGTACTTCCACACGAACACTACATGATTTCAAATCGAGTTGAATGTATAGAGTACAGAAAACAACTCGGTATAAATAAATTAGGTTAAATTCATTCATAACACAAGGTGGTTGGTGGGTGGTTTTGGAATTATTTTATATCAAAATTTATAAATTTTCAATATGTGGGTTGATGCAAGGCTTATTTATTCCTTCATAATTAAATGTTCC
Organism: Artemia sp. Qi Xiang Cuo; assembly: GCF_049724085.1. Taxonomy (NCBI): domain Eukaryota; kingdom Metazoa; phylum Arthropoda; class Branchiopoda; order Anostraca; family Artemiidae; genus Artemia; species Artemia sp. Qi Xiang Cuo. The sequence goes on from NC_142813.1 coordinate 51,870,457, forward strand.
CAGCCCTGTCCCGCCCCACCACATTGGGCTCCCCGCGCTTTCTGGTTGAGCCACCGCAGTGGCTGCCCCCCCCCCGTTATTAAGGGGACTCTATTTCAAATTAAGAATGTGTTGTAATTTTTTGTAAATAAAATAAAAAAAAGTATGAAGTGTTATTATTGTTTAATAATTTTTTTTTTCTAGTGCCTATTTCAAATAAATATTGTCCTTTTTTGTAAATAAATAAAAAAACAGTGATATTTTTTAAGTCTATTTATTTTTTAATTAAAATATGTTTTTTCTCAGTGCCTATTTTGAAATAAATATTTTTTTTGTTTTTGTTATAAATAAATGAATAAAATAATTTAATTTAAGTGTATTTATTAAATATAAAGTACTTTTTTCTAATTGTTTTAAAACTATTTGTAAAGTGCTACTATTATGTTGATAATAAAAGAAAATATGATTCTTTATTGGTTTTGTTCTCCTTCTTATTATTATTCTTGAACGGAGTAGTAATATGGAAATTATTTAGTCTGTTTGCTTATGGAAACGCACGCCCGCCTAGGGTCTCAAGCAGGTTGACCAACAATTTAAAATTGACATATGACAGACAGATGAATTGAAAATCAAGTATTTTGCTGTAGGCAAGCATCAAGACATGGCTAATTGTAAAAAGACAAAAGCCATGACAGATAGTCAAAGTAATTCAGAGGCAAATGTTTATATGGCTGCACGGATAAATTGAAACATGAAAATAAAGTATTCTGGAGTAGGCAGGCATCAAGACATGGCTAATTGTAGAAAAGGAAGAGCCAAGGCAGATAGAATAGACAAATACTTGGTTTTTTTTTCGACCGAAACATTCAAAGCGTTTTTTCTTTCTTTAGCTTAATGGTGGCACATATTTTATGTAACGCCAGCAAACAACTTATGCAATGTCGGCGCACATCACTGTCAGATAATACCTTTTTTGACATCTAATTTTTTTTCCGAAATGCTCAAAATATTTTTCCTTTTAACTTAATGGCATTTTAAGTTTTTTATATCTATTAGATGAGCACAGTCGGCAAGACTCCCATGACACGCCCTTCCGGACTCCAATGACGTCACACGACTAAACCCGTTTTAAACACTATGGTGTAATATGCTTGACGCACTTTTATGTAACAATGAAACAGGAACCGATGGGTAATTCTCGCTTGTAACTTTACGACAGCACACACATTATAGGATGATTGCGCAAACATCACTGTTACGTAATTCTTATTGGTGCTTTTTTCGCCCGAAACATTCAAAGAGTTTTTTCTTTCTTTAACTTAATGGATGCTCAGATTTTATGTAACGCCAGCACACAACTTACGCAATGTTGGCACATATCATTGTCAGATAGTACCTTTTTTTACATTTAATTTTTCCTCCAAAACTTTCAACACATTTTTTCTTCCTTTTAACTTAATGGCATTTTATTTTTTCACCCAAAAGGTTCAACACTTTTTTTCTTTAGTTTTTTTTTCTTTAGTCTTTGACCAGGACTCAAAAGGTCATTCCCATCCAACGAATTTGTGCCCTAACCGAGAGGCCTGACATGCTATTTCTAATATTTTTTTACTCATTGTGTATTAACATTAACGTATTTTGCCAGACCTGAGATTCCTCATTTTTTGCAAAAGCTAGAACGGCTTGTTACTGCCCAATTTTGACAAGCTCTCTGAAAATGTTTATTTTCAGACATATTTACTCTTAAGATATTAATAACAATACAGACTAAGGGGTGCCAAAACTGTATTATCACATTGATAGTCCTAAACAATACATCTTGAAAACACAGAGCTTGTAAATGGAAGGTTTATTAGTAAAAAACCAACTTACGTGAATATTAAAATCATGTTAAAAAGTAGTTGATAAAGGTGACAAAGAAAACAAATGGTGAAAAGAGGCCTATCGTAATATATGTAAAAGAATCATCTATTATAGAAAAACATATCCTAGCAAGCAATACCAGGGGGGTATGGCTGATATTAGATGCAACTTTAAGCCCTATTGAGAACTTTTAAGTAAAATACCTCATTTTCTTTGAGTTAGACTTATGAATATTTCACCACATCCTGACAATATACGGCTGACCGAGCACCTTAACAATCACTTTGAGAGTGCGAGCTGATATTAGTGATACATGTAAACTATATTAAGAGGTATTTTTAAAGCACTTTAAACGAAATATATCGTTTCTTAGACAGGAATATTAGATTTCAGTCCCCCTATACCGAAATATTCAGTTAACACATCCACTACTTTAAGCTCTAGAGTGAACTAGTCCAAGGCAGCCCCTGAAAAAATGCCACACTATTACTGTCTCTCTGCCAACCCTCTAATATTGCTCCATCTCCCTCGTGACATCTGTCTAGCATTTCCTGTTAAAATTATAGTTCAACCATTGATTTCGGGTTTTTGGAAGCCTAGTCTATCATAATACCATCCAAAACACTCCAAAACACCACGGCACTACACAGCTTCTCCTCTGTAATCTATATGCCACCTATCCCTTGCCCCTAAGACATCGCTAACCTTTTAGCTCCAAAAATAAGATAGTGAATTTAAATTAAACTGTGTTTTTATATGAACACCAAGAAGTCGCTATTTCTTTGCTAGAGAGTGATAATCCAAGCAATTCAAGCAACAAAGCAACACTATTACTGTTCTTTGGCCCCCTTCTTACATCACCCCATCTCCCCAAAAACATCTTTTAGTTATTTCTTGTGAAAAATCGTTCTTCAACCCATTTATTAGAGTTCTCACAACCCAAGACTCTCACATTACACATTACAAACTTGCCCCCCACCAGCCAAGTAGCACCAACCGCCTCTCCTCCTAGGGCATTTTCAACCCTTTAGTTCCAAAAATAAGCAACTGAATCTTAATCAAACAGTGTGTTTCTACTTGAATACCGAGAAGTCGCCCATTTCTTCGCTAGAGAGAGATATATCAAGCAATTCACGTTACTCTGGCACACTATTACTGCTCTATGGAACCAATTTTGACTTCACTCAATCTCCCGTAAGACATATTTCAGGCATTTCTTGTTAAATTTTATGCCTTTAAACCAAGTGATTCAAGTTATCGCAAGCCAAGCCCGTGTTTATAACCGTGCAACTGAGCCCGTTTAACTGAACCCTCGTTCAACAGAACCCCCGATTTATGCACAATCTCCTTTTGTCTCAGCCCTCTTGCATCTCAGGGGGCATTTTGTCAGCAAAAATATCAAACGCGCGAAGGAAAAATTCTATTTTGAGAAATTATTGTCCCCAAAACAAATATACAATTAGGGAAATTCTGAAAATACAGTTTTTCAAGACAAGACTGCAACGAAAAAAACGAAATACGTGTTAATAGAAAAAAGGTATGGGACCTATCAGGCAATACTAGGGAGGGAGGAGGGATATTAGAGATAAATTTAAAGCGTTTTAAGAGGTATATTTGAAGTACTGTTAATGAAATATTCATTTCTTTGAGTACTTTTTTTCTTTTACCCCCCTTCCCACCCTCCTCCAGGGAATTTTTTTTAACGCCTCCACCTTAACCTTTAAATCGTAGAACATGATACTCCAAGCAACTCACAACAAAACGACATTACTTTACTGCCCCCTTGACATCACATCATTACCCCAAGACGTTTTTTCAAGACATTTCTTGTTGAAATTATGCTTTAATTGGGTGATTAAAATTACATGCCTGTCATCCATATAGCACAGCCACTAATCACCCTAGAAACATTTTTAATCTTTTTTCACTCCGAAAATGAACTTTTGAATCTAAATCAAACACTGTACTTTTTTTAAAGCATAAACCGGCATTTCATTGCTAGAAAGTGACTATCAAAGCAATTTACGCTACACTACCAAACTAACCATGCTGAGGAACCCTCTGAATCCCTCTTCATCATTCTGAAGACGGTTGTCAGACATTACATGCTTAAAATGATGGCTCAATTCACTGATTCAAGCTTATTACAACCCAAGCCATTCATGATAACTTTCAAAACACTCCCAACCCTCTGTGATTTTTAAGAACCTTCCAAATCTATTATCCACAAGGCACCACCCCTCATCACCCCCCTTGTTCATTTTCAACCATTTTACTCCAAAAATAAGCTGATGAATCTCATTAAGCAATTTATTTTTGAAAACAGAATTTGCCATTTCTTTGCGAGACTTTGATACTCCAAACAATTCAAGCCACAACACCACACTATTATTGCACTGTGACAATCCTCTGACTTTGCTCCATCTCCCCCGAGACATTTTTTCAGTAATTTCTTGTTCAAAATTATACTTCAAGCCATTCATTTAAGTTTCCGCAAGAGAAGTCTATGTTAATAGCCACCAAAAACTTTCTGGCCATGATTTTTCCACTTTTACCGTTGATTTCTACGGTAGTCTTTATCTCTAGTGTTTCCCCTGTTTTCTACAATTTGCTCTTGATTTTCATAAATTTGTCAGGTTTTCTTTGTTTTGGTAATGATTCTTTAGAAGTTGACCATGATTTATAAATTTTGATCAGCATTTCATTGGTATGGTCTTGATTTTTATGGTTTGGTCCAGAGTGCTAGGGTTGACTCTTTCTTGTACACAAGCAATCTATGACTTTTCTTTAAGCACTCTGCCTTTCTTGGCTTTAATATTTCATAGCGATAAGGCTTAATCGGAAGCTGAAGAAGACTAAAACTTATATTCTATACAAGAGTCACCTTTCTCTCTTCAAGCTTTGTAAGAACGTCAGGGATTATGACATCTTTTGTTCCTGGAACACCAGCCTTTCTTCGGTTTAATTTTTCTTGACAATGAGCCATAATAGCGTTTTATAAGGTAAAGGCTCACTAAAACTTAAATTCTTTAAAGGAGCTGATTTCTGCTAGAACTTGCAAGTTTTTCTTCACACTAACAAGATTTTTCTTCAAAGTGACAACTTTTTTTCATAATACTAACAAACATTTTCTTAATACTATGAACAGTATCTTTGAAGTAACAGGTTTTTTTCTCATTAGTCCCAAATTTTTTCTAGTAGAAGCAAGTTTTCCATCAAAGATAACAAGCTTATCTTAAAAGTAAATATATTTCATTTATAATAAAAAGCTTTCTGTCAGAAGTGGCAAGTTTTTATTAACACTTAAAAAAAATTTTCGAAGCAAAAACTGTTTCCTTAATACTAACAAACTTTTACTTAACACTATTAAATTTTACTTAAAAGTAACAGGGTTTTTTCTTAATAGTAAAAATTTTTTTGAATAGCACTAAGTTATCCCTTAAAGAAAACAAATTTCTCCTAGAAGTAGCAATTTTTTTGTCAGCGATAAAAAAAAATTTTGTTAGTAGTTGCAAGTTCTCCGTCAAAGATAACAATTTTTTCTTAAAAATAATTTATTTTGCTTACGATAATATTTTTTCTGTCAGAAGTAGCAAGTTTTTCTTAAAATTAACAAATTTCCTTGTCAAAGTATCAACCTTTTCCTAAATACAAACCAACTTTTACATAACACTATCAATTTTCCTTTGGAAGTAACAGGTTTTCTCTTAATAGTAAAAAAATTTCTCACAGTACCAAGTTTTCCGTCAAAGATAACAAATTTCTCTTAGAAGTAATAATTAGTTCGTCTATCATAACAAGTTTTCTGTTAGATTAAGCAAGTTTTTCTTAACACTAACAAATTTTCTACTCGAAGTAACAACCTTTTCCTTAATACAAACAAACTCTTAATTAAGACTATCAATTCCTCTTGGAAGTAGCGGATTTTTTCTTAATAGTACCAATTATTTTTTGATAGCACCAGGTTTTCCGTCAAAGACAACAAATTTCTCTTAGAATTAACAATTTGTTTGTTTATGATAACAATTTTTCCGTTAGATGTATAATGTTTTTCATAAAAAAAACAATTATTCTTTTCGAAGTACTAACTTTTTCCCTTAATAATGACACATATTTACCTATTACTGTCAAATGTTTCTTGGAAGTAACAGGTTTTTTATTAGTGGTAACAAATTTTTTCTAATAGCAACAATTTTCCCGTCAAAGATAACAAATTTTTCCTAGAAGCAGCAGCTTTATTTTACGATTATAAACTTCTTTTCAGAATTGGTAAATTCTTCTTGACACTAACAAATTTTCTCTTCGAACTAACATGTTTTTCTTTAATACTAACGAATTTTTACATAATATCATCAAATTTTTCTTGGAAGTAACAGTTTATTCTTAATAGTAAATTTTTTTTGTAATAACAGCAAGTTTTTCATCAAAGATACCAAATCTCCATTAAAACTATAGGAAAATTTGTTTATGATAACAAGTTTTCTGTCAGAATCAGCAAGTTTTCCTTAACTCTAACAAATTTTCTCTTTGAAGTAACAACTTTTTCTTAATTTTAAAAAATTTTACTTCACACTATCAAATTTCTCTTAGAAGTAACATGTTTTTCTTCATATTTACATTTTTTTCAAACAGTACCAAGTTTTCCGTCAAAGATAACAAACTTCTCTTAGAAGTAACAATTTTCTCATAAGTGACAACAAATGTTCTGTTAGAATTAGTTTTCCGTCAACGAGGGGAAATTTTTTTTGAACAAACAATTTTTTTTCTATGTTTAAGTTAGATTAATTTAACTTACGTTAATATGAGTGGCCATGTTAACCTAAGTTAAATGAACCTAACCTAAACGTAGTAAGATTAATATAGTAAAGACGTTTTCTAGCAGAGAACATCTTAGCGTTAACAGAAAATTGTTACTTCTAAGAAAAATTTCTTATCTTTCCCGGAGAATTTGCTGGTATTAGAAAAACGTCTTACTGTTAAATAATTCCTGTCAATTCTAGAGAAATTTGATAGTATTAACTAAAACTTTCTTTGTATTAAGGAGAAAGTTCTTACTTTGAAGGGAATATTTTTTATTGTTAAGAGAAAACGTGATACTTATAGTGGAAAATCTGTTAACATAGACCGAAAATTGTTACTTCTAAGGAAAATACCCTATCTTTGATAAAAAAAAGCTTGCTACTAATAAAAAAATTAATATCAAGAGAAAACCTATTAGTTCCAAGAGACATTTGATAGAATTAATTAAAAGTTTGTTACTATTAAAGAAAAAGTTATCAGACAAATGAAACTCAGAGAGGAGAGAAAGTAACAAAATGAAAAATAAAATCAAAAAGGGTGAAAAAACGAGGATTTTGTCAGCCAGTGGCGAAACCATGAAGGAGAAAATATAAGCAAATATTTCGACAAGGACCTCCGCCAAGTCGTCCGCAGTGCTAAACAAAAAAAAGAAAAAAAAACGAAAATCTAACCTTTCGAAGTTTACCTTACGAAGACAGAACAGACGCTCAAATTACGACTACTGAGGACGACTTGGCGGAGGTCCGTGTCGAAATATTTGCTTATATTTTCATCTTCATGGTTTCGCCACTGGCTGACAAAATCCTTGTTTGTTCACCCTTTTTGATTTTATTTTTCATTTTGTTACTTTCTCTTCTCTCTGAGTTTCATTTGTCATGTATAGCCAGTGTGGTCTAATAATGTGTAAAAGTTATCAGTTCAGAGAGAAAATTTGTAAGTGTTAAGAAAAACTTGCTAATTTTAGTAGAAAACTTGTTATCATAAAGCAAAAAAAATATTACTTCTAAGAGAAGTATCTTATATGTGACAGAAAAATCGTTGTTATGAGAAAAAATTTCATAGTTTTAAGAAAAACCTGCTACTTCCAAAAGTCATTTAATAGTATTAAGTAAAACTTTGTTAGTATTGAGGAAAAAAAGTTATTACGACGAAGAGAAAATTTGTTAGTGTTAAGAAAAACTTGCTTCTTCTAGCAGAAAGCTTGTAGCAGAGACACAAAATTTTTATTTCTAAGAGAAAATTGTTATCTTTGACGAAAAACTTGCTACTATTAGAAAAACGGTTGTTACTTCGAGGAGAAAATTTGTTAGTGTTAAGAAAAAATTGCTACTTCTAACTGAAAAGTTGTTAGCATTAACAAAAATTAAATTTTTATTTCAAAGAGATATTTGTTATCTTTGACAAAACACTTGTAGCTATTAAAAAAATTTTGTTACTTTGTTACAATTAAGAAAAAAAATGCTACTTGGAAGAGAAAACTTGTTAGTGTGAAGAAAAAACTTACTAATTCTAAAAGACAACCTGTTAACCAAGATAGGAAATTGTTACTTCTACGAGAAAATTTTTATTTTTCACGGAAACACTAGCTGCTATTAGAAAAAATGGTTAGTATTAAGAAAAAGTCATATTTTTCAATTTGTATGTTTGGTAAATTATTTGATTCTATATTGTGTCTTAACTTACTTACTTGACTTAAGGATTCTGCCGAGGGTTTCGGCGTAGAGAACGATGAGACTAGGCACTTCCAGGTTGACCTATCGCTTGCCAGGCACGCAGCTTCTTCCACCGGGATGTGGGCTTGGTTGAGGAATTCATCGCTGAGTCTTTCCATTTAATGGGTGGGCATCCTCTTGGTAGCTTCCATCCGTGTAGGTGGGGTAGAAGTCAAATGTGACCTGTGCTGGGGCTTCGCGTGGTATGCAAAGGAGGTGATCAAACCACCGAACAGTGCACTGGGCGAGCTGCGTTGAGAAAGGAGTTTGAGCGGTACGTGACAGGAGAGTCTGGTTGCTAACGAAGTCAGTCATGTGAATCTTTTGATTATTCCAAGATGTTTCGTCTGTGCGACATCGACGGTGCTGAGGATAGATTTTGCAGCTGGCCACGTCTTCACTCCAAAAAGTGTTTTTGTTTAGTTTTTACAATAAATAAACGAGTCAAATTCCAAACGAGTGAAAATTAATATGATTAGAGCTCACAACCCCTACGCCTTTTCAAGGCCAGAACATAATTTGTATTTTACTGAAGAACTACAAATGAATGTGTGTTGTTAATTTAATATACACATGCTTATATTATTCATTAAAGTGTTAATAATTTTGGATGGATTCTAGTTGTAAAAGTGAAAAAGAAATAATAATAAGAAAGAATCAATACAGAACACATATAATATGACCTTGAGAACGCATAGGGGTTGTGAGCCCTAATCATGTTAATTTCTGCTTGTTTTGAGTTTAACTCAGGTATTTATTCTAAATCGGTTATTTAACTCGGTTATTTTTCTTCTACCCTTAATACTCATTGAAATGTATCCTTGTATTATGAAGCATTGAAAGGTAGCTCCGGTACTGTAAGCCCTCTATGCCCACACTACTGATTTAGCCTTTTGAATGTATTTAAAAGGAGTATTGGATTACTTACCGAAGGGGGATTTGGTTTTGGTCATCTGGTAAGGAAATCATCAGCCCTGGCTAAAAATTCCTCGGAGGCTTCCTCTGGGTCTGCTGGACCTCCCCCAATGAATTTGACCATAAAATGTTCAATCTCAGCCTAGAAAACATAAATTCTAGGCATGAATGGAACTATCAGGGGGAGAGGCGTCTTACTCCCCGAAAACTACTGAGTATACACTTTAAAATTCGAAAAATAACCTTATTTTGGTTATTTCTTTTGAAGTCTAATAGCAAATAACTAATATTGCTCCTTAATTAATACCATAAGGGGGGATGTATCATGAGACTCCCTCAAAAAGCTACCGATTATACACATTAAAGTTTGAAAAGTTGAAAAGCATGTAACCTGAAAAAGACAAAAATAGTGAAAAAGACAGAACAAACTTTTAATGTCTTCCCTATTAGGTAAAAAAGTAGTTTTGTTAAGGTAAAAAATTGAAAAAAGCCTTATTTAGAGTCATTTAAAACTAAGGGGAGAAGAAAGATATATAAGTTGGACCTTTAATATTCAAGGGAAAAAGACAAAACTAGGGATAAAAAGAAAAAAAAATCCTTCAAGGCCAGAAAAGGCTCTCTGACAGTAAACTAAAACATTAGCGATGAACATCATTCTTAGATTGAAAAAAGGGTGAGCAAAATGCTGTTTTTAGTGAAAATTCCCTTCAAGGGCTGAAAGAGACAAAAATATTGATAAGAACTAACGAAAAGTAAAAAAACTATTGATATAAAGTAAGAGTTTAGCGCTTCAATTTGTCTTAGGAACTGTTTCTAAAAAAGTAAAAAATAGGGAAAAATGTATGTAGTAGGTAAAAGAGTTTAGCTTGAAAATAATGGAATCGAACAAGAATATAAACTAGCTAAAAAATAAGTGGTAAGTTTTTTATTACATCAATAAATATAATCACATCTACAAATTCTGGCTGTACTTGGGTTTGGGCTCTTGAAGCTCCCGGCAACGTATGATTGAAGGTGGATGGCAGCTTGCGGGGTAGAACCTCGATTGGTGAGAAACTTGCCTAGGGTCTGCCAAGAAGCACCAGCATATTTGATGATCGATAACCTCAAGGGGTCATTGCATTGGTCCTTGCTCTTTTGCCTGGGTCAATAAATATACTCACAGCTACAAATTCTGGCTGCACTTGGGTGTGGACAGTTGAAGCCCCCGGCAACGCAGGATGGAGGGTGGATGGCAGCTTGTGGGGTGGCAGCTCGATGGGTAGGAGTCTTACCTAGGGTCTGCCAAGAAAGACCGGGCATATTTGATAACCGATACCCTCAAGGGTTGATTGCATTGGTCCTTGCTCTTTTGCTTGGGGGTGAAAGGGCTGGGAAATTCTAAAAAGAAAATTTAGTATTAATTAGGGCTCTCTTCTATGACCTACAATAGTCATAGAAAACAGAATACTTTTTTATGCTATCAATATTTAAACATTGTCCAGCTTTTAATAATATTATCATTATTATTATTTATTGAAAAACCCGTCATACAAAAAAAGAAACGACGGAGCAATAAGCAAAACAAAAAAAAGCAATACACATAAACTTAGGAGTTATACAAATGGTATGCAGTGACGAACGCTGGAGCTAAGATCTAAATCAGCACTTAGAACAAATTACACCAATCGAGAAAGAAAAACACAATTATACACTGCTCTGTAGGTACGCGACATGTTTCTTTTCATTTTTTTAGGCTCCTAAATACTGAACAAACATAAATAATATGAACATCATTGTATCAAGCCGTAATTGGTAAAAAAAAAATCAGCAGTGAAAGAAAAAAGATTTACATTAGATAATCATATTAACTATTGTAAATATTAAAAGAAACGGTAAGAACAGTTAAACGACACTAGCACCCGCTGGTCTTGAACTCAGATCACTCTCAACAAATGATTGATTTACTCCGATATACATAAATAACAGAAACAAGGAAAATATATGGGTGACGGCTCTCAAGTCTGACGGCTCTTGGGCCAACACGAGAGTTTCACGTGATGCATCAGCATCGATCAATGCGTTCGCGACAACTGACAAAGCGTGGGCACAACCGAGACGTGGCTGGAATCTAAATTGGTTAGGTGGAACATAGCGTTTTGCGTTCAGTTGGTCTATGAACAGAAGTTCAAAAAACTTACAGAAGGAGTAGTATATTAACTTATACTTTGCTCGGTGCCATAGCAATTCCCATGTTATTTGCTTGGCTTATGTTCCTTCCATGCTATTCTATGTCCCTTCCATTGTTATTCTATTGGACCTCTACACGTGATTAAACACGTCATGAAACTACGTTCTATTTGCTCATGCCCCGTTGGTACCATTCCAAACGAGCGGGGATTCCCCTCCTGTTCCTAAACACTGCAAAAAAGATAGCAGTATGAATGGGGATTCCCCACACAAATTTGTTTCAACTCCAAGTTTTTCAACCAGACTGGTTTTTGAGCCAACTCTAAGTTTCTGGGCCTTTAGGGGTGATTGTGTACTGTATAATACACATGTGATGTTGGGACAGTGTTGTCAATTTAAAATAGTTTAACGTCCTTCCCCCATTTCCGTCCTTCCCCCATTTCTGAGTGCAGGAGAGGGGGGGGGTCAATTTTGGAGGGAAAACCAAAAATACGCAGAATCGAAAATAAAGCGTGATCCGCCTCAAGGGGAAGGCTCAGAGGCCCTTCGTTCCCCCATTTCTGAGGGTAGAGGAGGGGGGAGTCAATTTTGGAGGGAAAACCAAAAATACACAGAATCAAAAATAAAGCGTGATCTGCCTCAAGGGGGAGGCTCAGAGGCCCCTCCTTCCTCCATTTCTAAGGGCAGGGGAGGGGGGGGGGTCAATTTTGGAGGGAAAACCAAAAATACTCAGAATCGAAAATAAACGGGATCTACCTCAAGGGGAAGGCTCAGAGGCCCTTCGTTCCTCCATTTCTGAGTGCAGGGGAGGGGGGGGGTCAATTTTGAGGTAAAACCAAAAATACTCAGAATCGAAAATAAACGGGATCTGCCTCACGGGCAAGGCTCAGAGGCCCTTCGTTCCCCCATTTCTGAAGGCAGAGGAGGGGGGGGTCAATTTTGGAGGGAAAACCAAAAATACTCAGAATCGAAAAAAACGGGATGTGCCTCAAGGGGAAGGCTCAAGGGCCCCTCCCTCCTGCATTTCTGAGAGCAGGGGAGGGGGGGTCAATTTTGGAGGGAAAACCAAAAATACTCAGACTCGAAAATAAACGGGATCTGCCTCAAGGGGAAGGCTCAGAGGCCCTTTGTTCCCCCATTTCTGAGGGCAGGGGAGGCGGGGTCAATGTTGGAGGGAAAACCAAAAAGAATCAGAATCTAAAATAAATAGGATCTGCCTCAAGGGCAAGGCTCAGAGGCCCTTCGTTCCCCCATTTCTGAGAGCAGGGGGGAGTCAATTTTTGAGGGAAAATCAAAAATACTCAGAATCTAAAATAAACGGGATCTACCTCAAGGGCACGACTCAGAGGCCCATCGTTCCCCCTTTTCTGTGGGCCGGGGAGGGGGGGGGCAATTTTGGAGGGAAAACCAAAAATACTCAGAATCAATAAATAAACGGGATCTGCCTCAAGGGGAAGGCTCAGAGGCCCAACGTTCCCCCATTTCTCAGGGCAGGGGAGAGAGGGGGGGTCAATTTTGGAGGGAAAACCAAAAATACTAAGAATCGAAAATAAACGGGATCTGCCGCAAAGGCAAGGCTCAGAGACCCCGCCTTCCCCCCTTTCTGAGGGCAGGAGAGGGGGGGGGGTTAATTTTGGAGGGGAAACAAAAATGCTCAGAATCGAAGATAATTTCCGTTCGTCTTAGTTTTTTTAACGATACTCCTTAATCCTAGTTGAAAATGCTTATTTTTTAATTTAATTGGGAATGAAAAGTCAAACTCTAACATAAAGAACAAGGTATTTTGGAGGGGGTAGCTAACTTCATATACGGGATAATTTCCATTCGTCTTAGTTTTTAACGATGCTCCTTATTTCTAGTTGAAAATACTTATTATTTAATTTAATTGGGAATGAAAAGTCAAAGTCAAACATAAAGAACAAGGTATTTTGGAGGGGGTAGCTAACTTCATATACGGGATAATTTCCATACATCTTAGTTTTTAACGATGCTCCTTATTCCTAGTTGAAAATGCTTATTTTTTTAAATTTAATTGGGAATGAAAAGTCAAAGTCTAACATAAAGAACGAGGTATTTCGGACGGGGCAGCTCACGTCATATACGGGGTAATTTCCATTCGTCTTAGTTTTTAACGATGCTCCTTATTTCTAGTTGAAAATGTTCATTTTTTAATTTAATTGTGATGAAAAGTCAAAGTCTAACATAAAGAACAAGGTATTTCGGAGGGGGCAGCTCACGTCATATACGGGGTAATTTCCATTCGTCTTAGTTATTTAACGATGCTCCTTATTTCTAGTTGAAAATGCTTATTCTTTAATTTAATTGTGAAGAAAAGTCAAAAGTCTAACATAAAGAACAAGGTATTTCGGAGAGGGGATCGTTACTGATATTGATATTAGTGCGTAAACTACAAACTGACAAAAATATCCAGAACTTTTTTTTCTTATAGCCTTGACTTTGAAGGCATTTCTTCATCTTAATTTGCCCTAGAAATATCATGCAAAATAAACTAGCCTAACAGTCATTGCTTTGTCGAATTTTGAGAAAAAACAAAAGGATTGTAACACCTGATTGCCCCGTTTACCAAACTTTTACCTTGAGAATCGATGTTGTTAGCAGAATTTCAAAAGGATCATTTATTAGTGCTGGCGTATCTGATGACGATGCTCCTTATTTCTAGTTGAAAATGCTTATTTTTTAATTTAATTGTGATGAAAAGTCAAAAGTCTAGCATAAAATAACAAGGTATTTCAGTGGGGGGCTCGTTACTGATATTGATATTAGTACGTAAACTACAAACTGACAAAAATATCCAGAACTTTTTTTTTCTTGTAGCCTTGACTTTGAAGACATTTCTTCATCTTAATTGGCTTTAGAAATATCATGCAAAATAAACTAGCCTAACAGTCATTGCTTTTTCCGAATTTTGAGCAAAAACAAAAGGATTGTAACACCTGATTGCCCCGTTTTCCAACTTTTACCTCGAGAATCGATGTTGTTAGCAGAATTTCAAAAGGATCGTTTATTAGTGCTGGCGTATCTGGTGACGATGTTCCTTATTTCTAGTTGAAAATGATTATTTTTTAATTTAATTGTGATGAAAAGTCAAAAGTCTAACATAAAAGAACAAGGTATTTCGGAGGGGGGTTCGTTACTGATATTGATATTAATGCGTAAACTACAGACTGACAAAAATATCCAGAACTTTTTTTTCTTATAGCCTTGACTTTGAACACATTTCTTCATCTTAATTGGCTTTAGAAATATCATGCAAAATAAACTGGCCTAAAAGTCATTGCTTTGCATGCAAAATATAAAAACTAGCCTAACAGTCATTGCTTTTTCGAATTTTGAGCAAAAACAAAAGGATTGTAACACATGATTGGCCCGTTTTCCAACTTTTACCTTGAGAATGGATGTTGTTAGCAGAATTTCAAAAGTATCGTTTATGAGTGCTGGCGTATCTGATGAAATAAAAATGCTTATTTTTTAAATTTAATTAGGGTGAAAAGTCAAAAGTGTAACATAAAAAGAACAAGGTATTTCGGAGGGGGGGGGCAGCTCACTTCATATACGGGGTAAGTTCCATTCGTATTAGTTTTTTAACGATACTCCTTATATATAGTTGAAAATGCATATTTTTTAATTTAATTGTGATGAAACGTCAAAAATCTAACATAAATAACAAGGTATTTTGGAGGGGGGCTCGTTAATGATATTGATATTAGTGCGTAAACTACAAACTGACAAAAATATCCAGAACTTTTTATCTTATAGTCTTGACTTTGAAGGCATTTATTCATCTTAATTGGCTCTAGAAATATCATGCAAAATAAACTAACCTAACAGTCATTGCTTTGTCGAATTTTGAGCAAAAACAAAAGGATTGTAACACCTGATCGGCCCGTTTTCCAACTTTTACCTTGAGAATCAATGTCGTTAGCAGAATTTCGAAAGGATCGTTTATGAGTGCTGGCGTATCTGATGAAATAATTTAGGTCGTGTGATCAATTTAATTTATTTTTTTTAATTCAGTAGTTTTTCAGTACAGACATTCGATATCCTAAAAGTATTTGATTCAAACTATTACCTTGAGAATTGTTGTTGTTAGAAGAATTTCAAAAGGATCGTTTATGAGTGCTGGCGTATCTGATGAAATAATTTAGGTCGTATGATAATTTTTTTTAATACAGTAGTTTTTTTTAGTAAGGACACTCGAGACAACACGCACACAGAGAGAACACACACACACATATACGAAACACACATAGAGACGACACACACACACACACAGAGATGACACACACACACAGAGACAACATACTCAAAGTGACGAATTACACATAGAGACGACACACACACACACACACACACAAACACACAGAGAGAGAGACGACAAACACACAGAGACGAGACACATAGAGAGACGACACACACACAGAGACGAAAACACAGAGTGGCGCGCCACTCTAAGTGAACCTAGATCAACCCAACTTTTTGGATATCTCTCTCACTATGACTCTGTTCGTGTGTAGTGTCTGTGCGTGTGTCGTCTCTATGTGTGTGTCATCTCTGTGGATGTGTCGTCTCTGTTTTTGTTGTGGACTCTGTGTGAGTGTGTTGTCTCTTTGTGTGTTTCGTATCTGTGTGTTGTGTGTCGTCTCTTTGTGTGTGTGTTGTCTCTGTGTGTTTGTCGTCTCTGTGTGTGTGTGTCATCTCTCTATGTGTGTCGTCTCTGTGTGTTTGTCGTCTCTGTGTGTTTGTCGTCTCTGTGTGTGTGTGTTTCTTCTCTATGTGTAAGTCGTCTATTTTGAGTGTTTCGTTTCTGTGTGTGTGTCGTCTTTCTGTGTTTGTTGTCTCTGTGTTGGTGTTGTCTCTGTGTGTGTGTTCTATCTATGCGTGTGTCGTCTCTATGTGTGTTTCGTATCTGTTTGTGTGTCGTCTCTATGTGTGTTTTTGTCATTTCTTGTCTATTTGTCTCGTCTCTCTGTGTGTGTGTTGACTCTGTGTGTGTATCGTCTCTGTGTGTGTGTCGTCTCTATGGGTGTTTCGTCTTCGTATGTGTGTATCATCTCTGTGTGTGTGTGTGTGTGTGTGCCGTCTCTGTGTGTGTCGTCTCTGCGCGTGTTTCTTCTCTGTGTGTGTGTGTGTCGTCTGTGTTTGTGTGTGTCGTCACTATGTGTGTGTATTGCCGTCTCTGTGTGTGTGTCATCTCTATGCGTGTGTTTCGTCTCTGTGTGCGGGTGTTATGTCTGTGTGTGTTTCGTCTCTCTCTCTCTCTCTCTCTGTGTGTGTGTGTGTGTCGTCTCTGTGCGTGTGTCTTCTCTCTGTGCGTTGTCGTCTCTGTGTTTGTGTCGTCTCTATGTGCGTGTCGTCTCTGTGCGTGTTTTGTCGCTATGTGTGTTGTCGTCTCTGTGTGTGTGTCGTCTCTGTGCTTGTTTCGTCACTATGTGTGTGTCGTCTCTGTGTCTGTGTGTGTGTTGTCTCTGTGTGCGTGTTGTGTCTGTGCTTGTTGTCTTTGTGTGTGTGTGTCTTCTCTGTGCGTATGTCGTCTCTGTGCGGGTGTTGTCTCTGTATGTGTTGTCTTTGTGTGTGTGTGTCTTGTCTCTATGTGAGTGTGACGTCTCTGTTTTTGTGTCTTCTCTGTATGTTTAGCCGTCTCTGTGTCTGTGTTGTCTCTATGTGTGTGTGTGTGTATGTCGTCTGTGTGTGTGTGTGTCGTCTCTTTGTGTGTTTTGTATCTGTGTGTGTGTGTCGTCTCTTTGTGTGTGTGTGTTGTCTCTGTGTGTTTTAGTCGTCTCTCTGTGTGTGTGTTGTCTCTCTATGTGTCTAGTCTCTGTGTGTTGTCTCACTATGTGTCTCGTCTCTCTCTCTCTGTGTTTTACTGTGTCTCTCTGGCGCTGTCTCTGTCTCTGTTTGTGTGGCTCTGTGTGTGTGTGTGTGTCTGTGTGTGTGTCTCTGTCTTTCTGTGTGTCGGTCTCTCTGAGTGTCTCTGTGTCTCGCTCTGTCTGTGTGTCTGTGTGTGTGTCTGTCTGTCTCTCTGTGTGTCTGTCTGTGTGTGTGTGTGTGTGTGTGTGTGTGTGTGTGTGTGTGTGTGTGTGTGTGTGTGTGTGTGTGTGTGTGTGTGTGTGTGTGTGTGTGTGTGTGTGTGTGTGTGTGTGTGTGTGTGTGTGTGTGTGTGTGTGTGTGTGTGTGTGTGTGTGTGTGTGTGTGTGTGTGTGTGTGTGTGTGTGTGTGTGTGTGTGTGTGTGTGTGTGTGTGTGTGTGTGTGTGTGTGTGTGTGTGTGTGTGTGTGTGTGTGTGTGTGTGTGTGTGTGTGTGTGTGTGTGTGTGTGTGTGTGTGTGTGTGTGTGTGTGTGTGTGTGTGTGTGTGTGTGTGTGTGTGTGTGTGTGTGTGTGTGTGTGTGTGTGTGTGTGTGTGTGTGTGTGTGTGTGTGTGTGTGTGTGTGTGTGTGTGTGTGTGTGTGTGTGTGTGTGTGTGTGTGTGTGTGTGTGTGTGTGTGTGTGTGTGTGTGTGTGTGTGTGTGTGTGTGTGTGTGTGTGTGTGTGTGTGTGTGTGTGTGTGTGTGTGTGTGTGTGTGTGTGTGTGTGTGTGTGTGTGTGTGTGTGTGTGTGTGTGTGTGTGTGTGTGTGTGTGTGTGTGTGTGTGTGTGTGTGTGTGTGTGTGTGTGTGTGTGTGTGTGTGTGTGTGTGTGTGTTTGTGTGTGTGTGTGTGTGTGTGTGTGTGTGTGTGTGTGTGTCTGTGTGTGTGTGTGTGTGTGTGTGTGTGTATCTGTGTGTGTGTGTGTGTATGTGTATGTATGTGTGTGTGTGTGTCGTCTCTATGTGTAAGTCGTCACTTTGAGTATGTCGTCTCTGTGTGTGTGTGTGTGTCGTCTCTGTGTGGGTGTCGTCTCTGTGTGTGTGTATGTTGTCTCTATGCATGTGTCGTCTCTATGTGTGTTTCGTATCTGTCTGTGTGTTTGTTCTCTCTGTGTGCGTGTTGTCTCGAGTGTCCTTACTAAAAAAACTACTGCATTAAAAAAAATTATCATACGACCTAAATTATTTCATCAGATACGCCAGCACTCATAAACGATCCTTTTAAAATTCTTTTAACAAAATCAATTCTCAAAGTAAAAGTTTTAATCAAACACTTTTAGAATATTGAGTGTCCTTACTGAAAAACTACTGAATTAAAAAAAAAAAATTAAATTGATCATATGACCTAAATTATTTCATCAGATACGCCAGCACTCATAAACGATCCTTTTGAAATTCTGCTAACAACATCGATTCTCAAGGTAAAAGTTTGAAAACGGGCCAATCAGGTGTTACAATCCTTTTGTTTTTGCTCAAAATTCGACAAAGCAATGACTGTTAGGCTAGTTTATTTTGCATGATATTTTTAGAGCCAATTAAGATGAAGAAATGCCTTCAAAGTCAAGGCCATAAGAAAAAAAGTTCTGGATATTTTTGTCAGTTTGTAGTTTACGCACTAATATCAATATCAGTAACGAGCTCCCTCCGAAATACCTTGTTCTTTATGTTAGACTTTTGACTTTTAATCACAATTAAATTAAAAAATAAGCATTTTCAACTAGAAATAAGGAGCATCGTTAAAAAAACTAAGACGTGATGGAAATTACCCCGTATATGAAGTGAGCTGCCCCCCCCTCCGAAATACCTTGTTCTTTTTATGTTACACTTTTGACTTTTCACCCTAATTAAATTAAAAAAATAAGTATTTTTATTTAATCGGATACGCCAGCACTCATAAGCGATCCTTTTGAAATTCTGCTAACAACATCGATTCTTAAGATAAAAGTTGGAAAACGGGCCAATCAGGTGTTATAATCCTTTTGTTTTTGCTCAAAATTCGAGAAAGCAATGACTGTTAGGCTAGTTTTTTTTATTTTGCATTCAAAGCAATGACTGTTAGGCTAGTTTATTTTGCATGATATTTCTAAAGCCAATTAAGATGAAGAAATGTCTTCAAAGTCAAGGCTATAAGAAAAAAAAGTTCTGGATATTTTGTCAGTTTGCAGTTTACGCACTAATATCAATATCAGTAACGAGCCCCCCTCTGAAATACCTTGTTCTTTTATGTTAGACTTTTGACTTTTCATCACAATTAAATTAAAAAATAAGCATTCTCAATTAGAAATAAGGAGCATCGTCATCAGATACGCCAGCACTAATAAACGATCCTTTTGAAATTCTGCTAACAACATCGATTCTCAAGGTAAAAGTTGGAAAACGGGGCAATCAGGTGTTACAATCCTTTTGTTTTTGCTCAAAATTCGACAAAGCAATGACGGTTAGGCTAGTTTATTTTGCATAATATTTCTAACGCCAATTAAGATGAAGAAATGTCTTCAAAGTCAAGACTATAAGAAAAAAAGTTCTGGATATTTTTTGTCAGTTTGTAGATTACGCACTAATATCAATATCAGTAACGAGCCCCCCTCCGAAATACCTTGTTCTTTTATGTTAGACTTTTAACTTTTCACCAAAATTAAATTAGAAAATAAGCATTTTCAACTAGAAATAAGGAGCATCGTTAAAAAACTAAGACGAATGGAAATTACCCCGTATATGAAGTGAGCTGCTCCCTCCGAAATAGCTTGTTCTTTATGTTAGACTTTGACTTTTCACCCCAATTAAATTAAAAAAATAAGCATTTTCAACTAGAAATAAGGAGCATCGTTAAAAACTAAGATGAATGGAAATTATCTCGTATATGAATTTAGCTACCCCCTCCGAAATACCTTGTTCTTTATGTTAGACTTTGACTTTTCATTCCCAATTAAATTAAAAAAATAAGCATTTTCAACTAGAAATAAGGAGCATCGTTAAAAACTAAGACGAAGGGAAATCATCCCGTATATGAAGATAGCTACCCCCTCCGAAATACCTTGTTCTTTATGTTATACTTTGACTTTTCATTCCCAATTAAATTGAAAAATCAGCATTTTCAACTAGAAATAAGGAGCATCGTTAAAAACTAAGACGAATGGAAATTATCCCGTATATAAAGTTAGCTACCCCCTCCTAAATACCTGGTTCCTTATATTAGAGTTTAACTTTTCATTCCCATTTAAATTAAAAAATGAGCATTTTTCAACTAGAAATAAGGAGCATCGTTACAACCTAAGACGAATTGAAATTACCCCGCATATGAAATTAGCTATCCCCTCCAAAATACCTCGTTCCTTATTTCAGAGTTTGACTTTTCATTCCCAATTAAATTAAAAAATAATCATTTTCAACTAGAAATAAGGAGCATCGTTAAAAAAAACTAAGACGAATGGAAATTATCTTCGATTCTGAGCATTTTTGTTTCCCCTCCAAAATTGACCTCCCCCCCTCTCCTCCCCTCAGAAATGGGGGAAGGATGGGCCTCTGTGCCTTGCCCTTTAGACACATCCCGTTTATTTTCGATTCTGAATATTTTTGGTTTTCCCTCCAAAATTGACCCCCCGCCCCTGCCCTCAGAAATGGGGGAACGAAGGGCCTCTGAACCTTCCCCTTGAGGCAGATCCCGTTTATTTTCGATTCTGAGTGTTTCTAGTTTTCCCTCCAAAATTGACCCCCCCCTCCCCTGCCCTCACAAATGGGGGAACGAAGGGCCTCTGAGTCTTGCCCTTGAAGCAGATCCCTTTTATTTTCGATTCTGAGTATTTTTGGTTTTCCCTCAAAAATTGACCCCCCCTGCCCTCAGAAATGGGGGAACGAAGGGCCTCTGAGCCTTCCCCTTGAGGCAGATCCCGTTTATTTTCGATTCTGAGTATTTTTGGATTTCCCTCCAAAATTGAACCCCCCCCCTCCCCTGCCCTCAGAAATGGGGGAACGAAGGGCCTCTGAGCCTTGCCCTTGAGGCAGATCCTGTTTATTTTCGATTCTGAGTATTTTTGAGTTTTCCCTCCAAAATTGACCCCCCTCCCCCTCCCCTGCCCACAGAAATGGGGGAAGGAGTGGCCTCTGAGCCTTCCCCTTCAGGCAGATCCCATTTATTTTCGATTCTGAGTATTTTTTGTTTTGCCTCCAAAATTGACCCCCCCTCCCCTGCCCTCAGAAATGGAGGAAGGAGGGGCCTCTGAGCCTTGCCCGCGCGGCAGATCCCCATTATGTTCGATTCTGAGTATTTTTTGTTTTCCCTCCATAATTGACTCCACCCCCACCCCTGCCCTCCGGAATGGGGGAACGTGGGGGCTCTGGGCCTTCCCCTTGGGGCAGATCCCGTTTATTTTCGATTCTTAGTATTTTTGGTTTTCCCTCCAAACTTGACCCCCCCTCCCCTGCTTTCAGAAATGGAGGAAGGAGGGGCCGCTGAGCCTTCCCCTTGAGGCAGATCACGCTTTATTTTCGATTCTGAGTATTTTTGGTTTTCCCTCCAAAATTGACCCCCCCCCCTCCCCTGCCCTCAGAAAAAGGGGAACGAATGACCGCTGAGCCGTCCTTGTGAGGCATATCCCGTTTTTTTTCATTTATGATTATTTTTGGTTTTCCCTCAAAAATTGACCCCCCCCCTCTCCTGCCCTCAGAAATGGGGGAAGGAGGGAACGTTAAACTATTTTCAATTGACAACACTTTCAAAACATCACATGTGTATTATACAGTACACAATCACCCCTAAAGGCCCAGAAACTTAGAGTTGGCTCAAAAACCAGTCTGGTTGGAAAACTTGGAGTTGAAACAAATTTGTGTGGGGAACCCCCGTTCATACTGATATCTTTTTTGCAATGTTTAGCAACAGGTGGGGAATCCCCGTTCGTTTGGAATGGTTCCAACGGAACATAAGCAAATAGAACGTAGTTTCATGACGTGTTTAATCACATGTAGAGGTTCCAATAAAATAACAATGGAAGGGACATAAAATAGCATGGAAGGGAAAATAAACCAAGCAAATAACATGGGAATTGCTATGGCACCGAGCAAAGTATAAGTTAACATACTACTAGAAGGTAGTAGCCACTGTTATAGGGCGGAAGGAAGATCACTGGGTTGCGAGTTTACCTTATTTTGGAATTGGAGTAAGATCTCCGATTGAAAAAGAAGACGGTTCAACTCCTTGGGTAACATTTATCAGCATCAAAATAGCAATATGGTTTACCAGCAGCTCGCTTCCATGCAGAATGTAAAGAGCGCTTATTTTATCGATGCCAGAAGATTTCTTACGCTTTAGGCGTTGGATTGCTCGCAGTACAGAATCAGCTGAAATAACAAAATTGTCGGTTGGACACCTAGACAGAAAGTTATCAAGCTTATCTTCACATTTGGACTGTTGGGCGGCATCTGGTGGGGAGAATTCACCAGAGAATTATGAATTCCATTCAGAATCAGGAATAAGTTGAGCAGATAAGTGGGCCCTAGAAGGATCTCTTGATACATTTCTCCAGAAGGAAGGTTGGGACAGAGAAGCTTGCTGGGCTGTCTCTTCAACTATCCAGTTCATGTGGATACAGAGTTCTCTTGCAAACTTTCTTTTGATAGAAAGACGAATGTCTGAAACCCAGCCAGAGCGAGGACGGTTGCACTGGAGCCACAAATGGTACGAAAATTTGGATTTTCTCCAAGCTTCAACTAGGCTCGGATTACTGGACCAGTGCTTTGTGACACCCCGATGTATACGTTTAAGAGGTATACTGGCTTTTTCTGCGCATCACAGAGCATGGCAAATTTGTGCAAGATATCCAGCAACATCCGTATTTCATTTGCATCAACTTGCGGATTTTCCATGAGCAGCTGGAACGGTACATGAATTTTATGTAGGACAGAATTAGTTTCTGCAGCAAAAAGGGCATCTTGGATATTATCCCAATACCTGTAAAATTGGGCGTGGGGCTGATATGGTTGTGTAGCAGGAGTAGACTGAGCAGAGGAACAATAAATAAATGCAGATATCGGAAGGTGGTCTGATAGTTGGAAATCAGTAACGACGTGAACAGGTGCCACTTGGAGATTTATAGAAGAAACTGCATGGTCAAGGCTCTATGCGTGATTTGAATGGTGTGTGAAAGTGTAATCAAGATCTTTCGGCAGCTGCCTAAGCCAATCGTCAAAATACCAGACAAAATAAAAGTACGCTATAACGAGGCGTCAGTTAAATTATAGTTAAAATCTCCTACAATAACACAACACTTACCTAACAGGCGAAAATTTGAAAGGCAAGACCCTAGTTTATCACATGCAGAAGTAAATAAAAATTCCGATCGGTCATTGCAATAATCTGTCGGGAGATAGAAGTTTACAATAACATGATCTTTTACATGGACAGCAAGAAAAAAATCATATGAATCAAATATACTTGACCGGCACGAGGTTCAAACAAGCATCGCAATACCACCCGAAGGGCGGCCGTTGGGAGCGAATCGTTTAGCGGGCACTGAATAGCTAGTAAAATTATTGTCAATTTTCTGAAGTCCTAAACTATGACTTCTCAAAAAATGCCCGTGCAAGCACAATACGTCACAATTCGAAAGCAAACCTTTTATCACAGGAATTTTGACTAAAATTCCACCATTAATATTCCACGAAAGTACAACTTGCGTAGTCGGGTCCTCTTACGTGTGTTACAGATAATACACAAGTACCGCAAGATGTTGCAAAAAGGTACACATGAATTGCTATAATTTTTTTTCAAGTTGTATTTTGTCAATAAGCATATATTGAAGTTAAACTATGAATTTTTTAATTGCAGGCTAGGCTACTATTGGCTTCGAGATTTTTTGTTGTATTTTCTGCCCGCAATACTCGTACAACAGACCCCCAAGCAGATTGTATGTATTACCAGAAGCACCAACGAATCAGGTTGAAACAAGAGCAGCCCCACCTTCCGCTGTCGTAAGTTTTCCACATACAATAATGCGCAAAGGTTTTGCATAGTTAAGGACTATTCTTAACCCTTTCAGTCCCGAATTTTAAGAAAGTTGGTAGGATTTTTTTTTAATAGTCGTTTCTGAGAGAGAAAAATGCGCTCTTTCTAGTGGTGTAACTTGCATCTTTGCATCACCGCTTGGTGGTGCAGAAAAAATATGTCCTCATATGTGGACGGTGGGAACTAAGGTTTCCAATTTTTCACAATTTCCAGCAGAATTATTTGCGAACAAAAGTATCATCTATTTATTTTCAATTACAAAAAACTGACACATAGCGTGTGTGAAAACTCTCAAAACATTCAAGGCACAAAACCTTTTCAAATTTTACACACTTGATCCGCGACTTGCTAGTACACGACTCTAGCGAACAGCGTCCTGCGTTGGCGGCATTCGTCTTGGTAGGCCAGTGGCCAGTCAGTCCGTCATAGCGAATCTCGGGTGCAACAATGCAATTATACTTTCGTTTTCGTGTCTGAGAAACCGACGGTGACTGGGAAGGTCTCCCGCAAGGTCTAGCAGATGCTGCAAAACTAGTTTTCCCGGTGTTGATCAAAGTTCTTGCTACGCTGGCCTTGAACTCCAATAGGCCAAGCTCTTTCAGTCCAGCGTCTAAATCGTGCTTTTCCATCCCTGCCTTTTGTGCCGTACGATACAGAATCCACGCCTTTGCAACTGCAACGTCAACGAAGTTCCAAAAGACCTTCATGTAGTATTTTTTTGACGAGCAACGACGTGCAACGACATCACCACCAACGCCTAATCCAAACGTTTCTGTCCCTACCGCAGCTTCTTCATACATTTCGAACTCGTGGATGTATCCTGAAGGACTAGCTCGAGCCCAACATTTGAAACCCCAAGGTTTGGGTTTGGATTTGATGTACTGCTTCATTTGGGAGCGACGTTTGAAGGGTATCATCATTTCGTCTATGCTGTGGTGTTCTTCGAGAGGAGTATTTTGTAAGAATGTACTCTTCAAAACGTCAAGAACCGGTCTTACTTTGAAAAATTTATCATTTTCCCCACTCTGCGCTTCATTGAAATGAAGGTATTTGGAAATTTCGTCAAAACGATTGCGAGACATTGAATCAGCAACAATCGGAATCCGCATTGCTTCGTCAGATTTCCAGTACCACTTCAGGCGCGGGTATTTGAGGTAAGTAATCACTAGGTTTATCCCCAGGAAGAGCTTCATTTCATGTACAGAAACGTTGAAACTGCTACCTTGTGAAACAGCATAGCGGGTAGATTCGAAAGCAATTTTCTCGATCAAGGCATCTGGGAACAGTCTGAGGAAAAACTCTACTGGCTCCTTCAGCAATAGAATGTCTGGCAGCAATTCATCACGGTCTGCTTTGAAGTTCGGTCGCGCTCCTGCTAATGGATGGTCAGCAGCTCTCCAAACACTCTTTCGCTTGCTTCCATTGTTAGAACTTACAGCTGGGGTCTCAGAAATATGAGCACTTGCAGATCCATAAATAACATCCTCAATACTCGCAGCGACTGTATCGCTTTCACTTGCACCGTCGAATTCACAGCCGAGTTCCGTTTCTTGATCGTCAAGCAGCTCGTAGAAGGTTTCCGCATTTCCTGGAAAGTCAGATGGATCCCATGTGGGAACGCTGTCATCTTCTTCGCTTGAAAGATCAGTAACATCGAGATCGTCAAAGACGCCAAGGCAATCTGCAGCACTGAGTCTTTTTCGTCTTTCCATTCCTCAAAGAAACACTATGCCGATTATTCACAGATTTTGGATTTCTGAGATGATACGTATCGTGACGTAACACCTTTAAGTAGGCATTCCCTTCTTAGACCACACTGCCGTTCTATCACAAACGAATAAATTTCCAAATGGGGATAAATCCATTTATTTAGACAGTGAAAAAAACATTTTTTCGACAGTGTTTTTTTCAGTGTCTAAATAAATGGATTTATCCCCATTTGGAAATTTATTCGTTTGTTATAGAACGGCAGTGTGGTCTAAGAAGGGAATGCCTACTTAAAGGTGTTACGTCACGATACGTCGTACATATGGTGAAATAAGACCTACCAAGTACACAACTATAAACTCAACATTTCTTTTGCAATTAGAAGACACAGAAGACTTTGCCATCTTTATTACAAATTTATTTTACGTTTGGGCAATATTAAAGAAGAAAATTTACATCGAGACTTTTTATGAACTCTGTCAGTGACTTTTCTCTGAAAATAATCTAGTGAATAAGCCGGAAGTTAATTATTTTGTGAATGACCTGAAAAGTTACTTTTTTTTGTATATAAATATGCTAGTTTCAGTTATAGTGAATAGTTTCAGTGAATTTCCCATTGTCCACAAACGAGAACTTGTGCTTATCGAATACTTTGGTGCCCTCTAGCAACAGAAATCGTAAAAACAACAAGAGACCCCTAGATGTCCCTTTGACATTCACTACTACAGTGTCATCGGTTCAACTACCCTTGTATCCCAGCGTCCACAAACGGGGACAAAACGCAATGGCGATGTGCTGATAACCCAGAGTTGCAAAGATGATGTAACAGTTGTCTAAGGAAAGTTTAATGACATAATTTTCTACGGCAAAAATCCCAGACTTCCAAATCCAGCCCTTATCAGAGTAAAAAAATTTATAAAAAGAAGAAATCTTACCTTTCTGATGTTTGACCTACCTGAGACTTTCTATCGGGCTAGATCGCATACCTTACCTTAGATGGCGATACTGTGTACAGGTGAAATACTTGAAAGACACTTCTCTAACAGATGGCATGTCAGTGATTTCATTATATTTTCACTGGGCTCTGGGATGAAAGATTAAAGATTTGTCCTCAATTGTGGTCAGTGGGAACGAAAGGGTTAATACGATGTAGAATTTTGTTGAAACAGGTTGGAGTTGTAACTAATCAAGTTTGAAAAAAGTTTTTTAGTTGTATTATTAATATCCTGTCTACAAGGTGTAGACATTTGAGCAAAAGAATAAAAAAAAATTGAATTTAGTATGTATGGAATAGAATTGAAATTTTAATAGTTGAAGAAACAGTCTGAAATTGCTATTTGAATGTAAAAAAGCGAAATTTAAAATTCTTGTACCAAAAGCAATATAAACAAGACGAAGACTAGGTATTACTATGATTAAACTAAAAGTCGCTAGGGGGTATTAAAAGATTTTTCATCAGGAAAACTTAAATTAATTAGAGTCGTAGAGACTTCCTAATTTCTTCAGTTTTTGATCTTCAAGAGGCAAAAAATAAGATTCTAACCCCAAAAACTATTGAAAACACATGTTTAATTAGCTAATGGTGTTAATTTTTTGTTAACTCTTTAAATTTGTTTTTATAGATAAATAGGTTGATCAATTTTGTCTTTGGCTTGGTCTTTCATTATTTGAGTTTCATTTATTGTTCTTTTTCTTATGATAGCAGTTTAATAAATGCAAGCAATCACCTATAAAAATTCGAAAAAAATTCTGGTAAGATAAATGTAACATACGAGAATTTAAACTGAAAAGTCATTCCTACACTTAGATTTTTTCCTTTTTTTTAATCGTTCTAAGGCAACAAAACCATTTTGCAAGGTTTTAAAACGCCGGCTGAAAATTTAATATCTGGCCATGACACTTCACGGTTATGTTTCAAGAATCGTCTGCAGTATAACGTATTGGCTTACGATATAACTAATGTAAGATATCCCTGATATTATCGTTTTTGTACTTCTTTTTAAAACATCATTGCTATTTTCTGCATTTCTTATTAAAACGTCATTGCTACTTTAGCTTATCTTGTTTAAATGTCATTGCTATTTTTGCAGTTCTTTTTGATACCTCATTGCTATTTTAGGACTTCCTATTAGAGCATAATTGCTATTTTTACGCTTCTAATAGGAACATCATTGCTATTTTTGTACTTTTTATTAGAACATCATTTCTATTTTGTACTTCTTATTAAAACGTCATTGTCATTTTTTGTAAAGGGTTTTGCTTTGAATAAACTAGTATTATTCCTAATTAACTAAAAAACTAGTATTATTCCTAATTGCTGGTTCAATTGCTGGTTAAAGCTGGTTCAATTGCTAAACTTTAAAAGAGTCTTGTGGAAAACGTCCAATTATTATTTTCAAAACGTATAAGCTTTGCAATCGTGTTTAATAATTATCCCTTCTGTGAGTGCTAGTATTCAAACTGTTGGTAAGCCTTGCTGTCTTATTCTTGAAAGCTTTCCTCGACCGCGAAAAGCGTTACTTTTGGTAGTTTGGACATTTCGTTTTGTAGAAAAAGCCCAAAAGGATCCCACTACACATCACAAAGTAGCCTCTAGAATTTTTCTAAGTATAAACCGTTGTAAACGTAAATACACGTATTTGTGGTTCTTTTTTGGCCTAAAATTACTGCGAAATCTATTTTGAAAGGCTTGCAGTGTGTCATCTACTATCATAATTTGTTTAATACAAAGGTTTAAAATAGATTGCCTGATTTTTGGAATCTCCATGGAAGCTGTGTATTTCTCTATTATTTTTAGGGGCCTATGCTAATGCCCTATGAATTAGACTGGGCTGTCAGTGATCAAAAGAATGGACTCGATTTTGCCCATGAAGAAGCTAGCAGTGATGAAATGGTCAGTAAGGGTAGCTACAAAGTACTTCTTCCCGATTGGCGTCTGCAAGATGTTACATTTACAGTCAATGGAAATAACGGTTATGTAGCTAATGCTAATGTCCAGTACCAGAAATAGTTCGTTTTAAGGATGCAATTACAAAATTTCTATAAATTTAATTTTTATAGCGACGAAAATGATAGTTTATATTCATAAAATCTAAGGCAAAACTTTTCAGAAGGTTTAATATACATATTGATATTTTCCTTTAGATTCGACTTTAAATATCCTTAATATTGTTTAATCATTAGTAAGAAGGGTTGTTTACAACCCTTGAAATTTGAAATTTAAACATCCTCCAGAGCCATTACTGGCACATTGGGTGTTGAATCAACGCTCCACTTACTGGGTATTTTATACCGGGACAAGTTCGAAGCTTGTCACCCAACCTTAATGCGAAGCAATGCTACTATAGACCCTAGTGTTAAGTATTAAATAATATGTCAGCAATATCTCAGGGATCAAGTTGAAATTTATGTGCTGAAACGGCTATCAATATCATCAAGTTGAAATTTTCATTGCATGTTTTCAAGTTGAAATTTTCATTGCACATTCATATTTCAAGTTGAAATATAAAGTTGAAATTTTCATTGCATATTAAGGAGGTGTTTAAAAATGATGGGAGGGCAGCCAGACTCTCAACCACTTGTCTTATTTTTTCAAATTTGGAATAAAACATTTTGTAAAAACTATTAAAAGGTCTAACCATTTATTGCTTATTAGTTCTCACCCCCCCCCCCCTTCCTTCATTTTTGTGAATTAGCACTGCTAAATGTAAAGGTAATTCTGTGTCTGTGCCCTGTATTCCTAAATAGAAAAATTATGCTATGAAATATTAAGGCAGTAGAGTATATCAAAATCACAGTGGTCAAAGAGAGAGAAAATATATTGCAAATATGTAAAATGTTTTTGTAATGTCCACTTGAAAAGTTATCCTTTTAGAAATCTGATGCTACATTTGGGAAATAAGCATAAGCTTAGAGTATTTTTATAATTTAATATTTTCTGTTTAAATTTTTCAGAGTTTGCCCCTTAAAAATCATAGTTTTGTTTAAGCTTAAACCCCATAAAATTAATAAAGTGTCAGGTTTGACCTTGGTTTAAGGCAAATGTAACTTAAAGCAGGAGGAACTGCAACAGAGATCGGGCCCCAGAGCCCTTAATGCACCAAAATTTTCTTATTGTAGTTTTTTTTATTCATATCACTCTACTAAGTTGAAATTTTCTTCAAACCTTGTGTTAACTATAAAAATTAGAAAAAAACGCTACCATTTCAATGTCATATCAAAATCAATTTCACAGTAAGAAGAGTGAATTTCAATAAGATGGAACAACAAACCAAATCCCCAAAAAAAACTAAGTAGCAATAAACACACCGTTCTATATGTTGAACGTGCAAAAAAAATCAAACAGTTCGTGGTTACAAACCGTAAGCAAGGAGCGACTCAAGAGTAACCGAAACTCAAAAAAAAAATTGATACCAATAGATACTACTACTACTACAACTAACAAATCATCGAAGCACCAAGCCGCCTGAGGGCAACACAGCTAAGCACACTCCTCCTCAACACCAGTCTATTCAAAGCCTCCCTTTTTACACCCGCCCATGAAGTTCCCATTTCCTTTCAATCTTTCTTTATGACGTCCTCCCACCCCAGATGGGGACGACCTACTTTCCGTTTATCCCTAGATGGCTAGCCAAAAAGAATAATCTTCGGCAATCTGCCATCCTTTATCTGAACAACGTGCCCTAACCACCTCAGCCTTTCTTTCATTATAGCCCTAGAGAGCGGTATTGAACCACATTTTTCGTATATTCTATTGTTTGAAATAGGGTCAGTCAACCGGGTACCCAGAACAATCCTTAAGCAATTTCTTTGGAAAACATCTAGCAAATCTTCATCCGCTTTTCGGAGCGTCCATGCTTCAGGGCCATATTTAACCACTTTCATCACTGGAGCTTCTAATATTCTAATCTTGGTTTGCAGACTTATCTTCCTATTCTTCCAGACTTTTTTAACTGTGAAAAAACACCCTGATCCTTAGCTATTCTATATTTAACATCTTCACTGCTCCCAAAATCTTTACTAATAATACTACCAAGGTAAGTGAAGCTGCCCACCTAATCAATCTTTTCATTACCCAACGTCACATTTTCATCGTCACTAAATCTTAGCTTTAGTGACTTAGTCTTCCTAACATTAATTTTTAAACCAATTCTAGCACCCTTAACTCGCAAAACCTCTAAAACTTCATTTATTTTGCTCACACTTTCATCTAGGATACTTTTTCCAAAGACTTTTGGAAAAAGACTTTTGGAAAAGTCTCCTGGACTTTTTCCAAGAGTCCAGGAGACTTTTTCCTCCCCATTTGATTCCGTGGTCTCGCATTGCCTTTCTAGTGCTCCTTAAAACAAAGTCCATCCAAATAATCCATACAAACGGGGATAGAACACAACCCTGCTTAACTATTGATTTAATACAAAACCAGCGGCTAACCTCATTTCTTACCTTAACCGCAGCAGTGTTATTCTCGTACATGGCACTAATCACTTTATTGTATTTGTCTGGTATACCATACAAGGATAAAACCTTTACTAAAACTCTTCTATCAACAGAATCGAACGAAACCTCATAATCCATAGAACTGAGGACCAAAGGTGTTTGAAAACTCAGGCACTTCTCAATTATTAATCTAAGAGTGAAAATTTAGTCGACACATCCTCTAACTTTTCTAAAACCGCACTGCTCTTCTCTTAAAACTTTATTTATGGTATCTCTAAGTCTAAAAAGTATCATATTACTAGGTAATTTACTACCTACAGATACTAGACTAAATCCTCGTTAATTACAAAACTCACTTTCATCACATTTCTTATAAAGTGGCTTAATTAAGGTTTTCCTAAACTCGTTAGGTACTTCCCCCTTTTCAAGAATCATATTCATAATCTTCAGTAACTTATTTGTAGCGTCAGAGCCACCATATTTAAGAAACTCTTTTACCACCCCGTCAGCACCTGGAGCCTTATTATTCTTTAATCCTTTTAGTACTGTTGCTAATTCCTCCTACACAACAAATCTTCCTTCACATCCAAGGTATCACAAACTTTTTCATTTTCCTCTAGATTTTTTCCTGCAACTCTATCTCGGTTAAGAAAATTTTTAAAATGTTCGGCCCATCTCTCTTTAATTTTTTCCTTATCGTTAATTGCGACCCCATTCCTATCTTTAACTGGGCATAGTCCGGATTGACTACTCCCTCTCAATTTATTAATGTGCCAGTACATTATTTTACTATTATGCCGTCTAGCTGTATCTTCCAGATCCTCGAAAGATAGATACATCAAGAGAATTGAATTCTTATGTTTATTTCAAAAATATAAGCTTCATCGAGGTTAATCTTACCCACAAAGGTTAAGCGTCTGAGAAAGTTTGAGCAAAACACCCCCTTAAAGTCCTAGAACTTTAATTAAAATCACACCATCGGATTCAGCGTATCAGAAAAGCCTACTATAGAAGTCTCAAGCTCCTATCGGTGAAAATGTAGAATTTTTATTTTTTTGCCAGAAGAAAGATCACGCATGCGTGTTTATGTAAGTAAGGAGCGACTCAATAGTAACCAAAACTCTAAAAAAACAAAATTTTTATACCAATAGATACATCAAAAGAATTGAATTTTTGTATTTATTTCAAAAATATAAGTTTCATCGAGTTTAGTCTTACCCACAAAAGGTTAGGTGCCCGAGAAAATTTGAGCAAAACCCCCTAAAAGTCATAGAACTTTAATAAAAATCTCACAATCAGATTCAGTGTATCAAAGAACCTTACTAAAAAAGTCTCAAGCTCCTATCTATTAAAATATGGAATTTTATATTTTCTGCCAGAAGAAAGGTCACAGATGAGTGTTTATTTTTTTTTTTTTTTTTTTTTTTTTCCTAGGGTTTATGGTTTAAAAACCTTGGTACTAGAAAATTTCGGGCGGAATCATTTTAAAGGAAATTAAAAGTTATATTTCTATTTTTAATTTAAAAAAAATGGAGCGCAACTAGGCCTCTTTCAGCGCTAATTTGTCCCAATGTCACCTGATCAAAATTTTGATATTGCTGTTTTGTTCAGCATGGTCTAAAAATACAATAATTATGTCTTAGAGGAAGGCTTAATCCCCAAAGTCCCAGGGGGAAGGTCTGCAAGTGATGAACTTTGCCCAATTTTTACATATAGTGTTGGTTATTAGGAAGTATGGAGAAGTTTTCAGGGGGATGTTTCGGGTACTGGGGGGGGGGGGGAGGGGTTGGATGGATTGGGCGTTACATGGGAGGATCTCTCCATAGAGGAAGTTTTCATTGGGGAAGGGGCATTGTTATGAAGGGGTGCCAGATTTACCAGCATTTTTTAACACAACGATCAGAAATCGAACAGTTAAAAAAAACAATTGATTCAACTGAAAGTAATGAGAAACATCAAAATTCAAAACGAAGACAAATTATTACGTATGGTTGGGTTCGCCTCCTAGTCATTACCTCGCTCTTTACGCTAAACTTTTTTTTACTTTCATCAGAGCTATTTATTCTAATTAACGGACTTTGTGACTAAGGGGTCGTTCTTAAAGAATTAGAACCAAAATTGAACTTTATCATAAAGAACAGATATTGGCTAGGGGGCAAATTTTCTAATATAGTTAATAAAAATATACGAATGCAGAGGTTCGTTACGTAAGTTACTTCGTAAGTTACGTCAGAACAAAAATTCGAAAAAAAAATTTAGCCAAAAAAAGTAAAATTAATGTGCAAATTTTGTTTTGATTATTCATGTACCGCGAGCCAACAAGAAAGCTGCATTAACTCAAAAATGTTCAGAAATTAAATTAAAAAAATAAGCTTTTAAACTAATAGTAAGGGGCGGCGTTAAAACATAAAACAAACAAAAATTAATCCGTATTTGAAAAGGGCTGTCCCCTTCTCAACGCCTCGCTCTTTACGCTAAAGTTTGACTCAGTCTCACAACTTATTTTTTAAAACAACAAAAAACTTTAGCGTAAAGAGCAAAGCCTTGAAAGAGAGTAAAGAGCGGAGCGTTCAGTTGTTGGTTGATTGAAATTCAGCTTGACGAAGCCATGTTGGATGGGTGACTTTTGTCGCACGCCGTAAAAGTAAATACATGTATTTGTGGTTCTTTGGTAGCCTAAAATTACTGCGAAATCTGTTTTGAAAGGTTTGCAGAGGGGCATCTGCTATCATAGTTTGTTAAGCCTCGTATTCATTTTAAGGCAAAGTCGGCCGAGGAAAGATTGTTTAGTTTTCCTTGAAAACAAATTTTCTGGAAAAAATTCACTTCAAATGAACCTGCTTTGAATTTTCATGCTTTAAAAAGTACAAACGGATACTGAGGCTGCATGAAACAGTTAAAAAGCACGGACGACTTAGCTTGAAAAAGTCAAAACGAAGACACGGCTTTATTTTATACCAGTCAGTTTTTTCCTGGGGGGAAACAAATTGAACGAAATAAAACTGTTATTTACAAGAATTTACACGGTTGGGAGGAATTTTCTTTTTCTTCAAATTCGTTTCATTAAAAATATAAAGAAGATCAAGTTGCGTATAATAAATTAATCTCGAGAACTTTTTTAAGACACTGCATATACTCATAGCTTCGTAACCTAGTATGTCAGTGACGTCTATTCGATTGTTTGGAATAGGTTTCACTTAAGTAAATTGCCACTTGGAACCCGTCAAGTTTTTCTGGAGAGGAAATAAAACAAAGGTGTAACCTTATTTTTGGAGTCCCCATGGAAGCTTTATATTTCTCAATTATTTTTAGGTGTCTGAGCTAATGCCCTATGAATTAGACTGGGCTGTCAGTGATCAAAAGAATGGACTCGATTTTGCCAATGAAGAATGGTCAGTAAGGGTAGCTAGAACGTACTTCTTCCCGATTGGCGTCTGCAAGTAGTTACATTTACAGTCAATGGAGATGACGGCTATGTAGCTAATGCTAATGTCCAGTACCAGAAATAGTTCGTTTTAAGGATGCAATTACAAAATCTCTGTAAGATATTATTTCTATAGTGACGAAAATAATAATTTACATTCATAAAATCTACGGCAAAACTATTCAGAAAGTTTAATATACATATTGATATTTTCTTTTAGATTCGACTCTAAAATTCTTAATAATGTTAATCATTAGTAAGAAGGGCTGTTTGCAGAGTGATTTAAAATTTAAAGATCCTCCAGAGCCATTACTGGCATATTGGGTGTTGAATCGATGCTTCACTTGCTGAGTCTTTTTTACAGGGACCAGTTCCAAGCTTGTCACCAAACCTTACTGTGCAGAAGTGACATGCTACTATAGACCCTAGTGTTAGGTATAAAATGATGTATCAGCAATATCTCAGGGAATAATGGGGATATCATGTAAAAATTGTATTGCATGTTGAGGGGGTGTCTAAAAGTGATGGGCAGGGGGAGGGGGCAGCCAGACGCTTACCCACTTGCATTATTTTTCAAATTTGGAAAAATATGATTTGTCAAAACTGTTAAAAGGTCTAGCCGTTTTTTTCTTATTAATTAGCTTATTAAATAAAATTTTTAACCAATATTTTAATAATGTACAAATGTAAAGTGTTTAATTTAAAATATCTAATGCTAAATTTGGGGAATAAGCATAAGCTTATTGCATTTTAATAGTCTAATATTTTCTGTTTACAAGTTTTATATATGTTTTCCTTTAAAAGTTGTGATTTTGACTATGCTTAAACCCTGTTAAATTAATAAAGTGTCAGGTTTGACCTTAGTTTACGGCAAATATATTTTGAAGCAGCAGGAAGTCCAAAGGGGATCTATCCTTGGATCCCTTAATGACCGAAAATATTATTATTTTTTTCTATTATTATTCATATCAATCTACTAAGTTAAAATTTTCTTTAAACCTTGCATTTACTATAAAAATTTGAAAAAAAAACACGTTATTACTTCAATGTCATATCAAAGTCAATTTCATAGTAAGAAGAACGAATCTCAATAGGATGGAACAAAATACAAAAACCCAAAAAAAAAAAATCTAAGACCATAGAATTCTGTAATATTTTAGGGTTGCTGCTGCTTATTCCTTAACTTTTTAACATACTGACATAGCTTCATCTTACTAAGCTGTTAATCTTAAAAGTAAATCAGTGACAGAGCCCCAGTAATTAGTTGCTTCCACCAGATGTACCTTCCATAATTTTGTTCTAGAAAGAAAATTGGTAGGATTATAAATTGCTTTAGTATCCACTGCCTCTGTGTATCATTTCCCTTAACGCCTCAGATCGAAATTTGGAGATAAGAAATTTTCCTCACATTATTTGAAGGGTTCGAAAATTGTGTGTGTGATGAATATACCCCTACCCTCGTCTTGCATCTCTCCAGGCAAGGGTGTTAGGTTATGCCCTGGCATCATATAAGTGTGTTTTCGACAGGTGGGGTGTATTTGCTTTAAATAGGACTCGTTAGATTGGGAATCAGAATTTCTAATGCTCTTTTTATGAGTCAAATTGATCATAAGGCAGCCCCCCCCCCACAAAAACGCTTCGTTTTTTCCCAAACTTAAATTAAATTTAAGTTGTATATAAAAGGATAGTTTGTATACATTTAAGAGGTGGTACATCTGGTTGAAATTGGAAGTTCTAGTTCCCTTTTAAGAGTAAAAAGTGATTAAGGTAAACTAGCCCCCCGCCCGGATGCCCCTTTTTTCACCAGGCACATCTGAAATTGTGTGGTAGTAATGTTGTTCAAAATATTCAAAAGAACATTTAACAATGCCTCCAGGTTGACACAACCCCGCAGAGCCCAGGGGCAAGAGATAAAAGCTATTCCCTGGGTGGCATATAAGGTTTTATAGAATGAGTGGTAATATTAATTACTTTTTTATTTATCAATGTATTTGTCTTTTTTTTCTTCTTACTCCACTATCTTCAAAGATTTAAGTTTTGACTTACTTACTTGACTTAAGGCTCCTGTCGAGGGTTTGCCGTAGAGAACGATGAGACCAGGCGCCTCTAGGTTGACCTATCTCTTGTCAGGCTGGCAGCTTCTTCCGCTGGGATATGGGCTTAAGCGAGGAATTCAGTGGCTTTTACTTTCAACCTAGTGTAATGGCGTCCTTTGAGTCGCGTTTATACCTGTTGTTTTGGGTCAAAGTAGCAATTTAACCCTGCGGGGGCTTAACATGTCCAGCAAAAGAGAATGCCGTAACACCCAACATTAAGCGGAGTGAGCTTCATAGAGAGACGAGTTTGTGCCGTGCGTGGCAGGAGGGTCTAGTTGCTAACGAAGTCAGTACAGTGAAGTCCCTCGATTCTTCGGAGGTATTTCGTCTGTGCAACATTGACGGCACTGAGGATAGATTTTGCAGCTGGCCACGTTTCGGCTTTAAACAGCCTTACAGTGCCGACTGACGTATTGTAAATGCACATTTTGGTAAGGCGGCTAATGTTTGACTTTCAAAAGATGCTGCTAAGCCTCTAAAAAAGTGCCGACGCTTTGACTATTCGAGATGTAAGCTCTTTTGTGATCAAGCCATCCTTCAAAAGAAGGATGGCTTGGATTATTCAACCACCTATCTCCAAACATGTGGAATTCTGAATTCTTTCCGAGAAGAAAGATCCCAGATGTGTTTTCTCTCTTTTTTCTCCACTTTTTTTCACTCCACTAGTCAACATAATTAAGGGATCATAATTAAGGGTATTGTTTGATATGATCTGCCGAGATTGAACAGAATGAAGCCAGTAATAGCTGCCAAAACCATACATTGGGGAAGGGGTGGAGGTCAATCCTCCTGGACATATGAAGTGCAAACTGAGACGGGAGAAATTACCCTATTGAAAAGAAACTCTGTTGCTTGTACTTTTCACACCTCATCTATATGAGATGAGAAAGCTGAGACTCCTTCAAAATTTATTTTATTATTTTTTTTTTAAAATTTATTTTTCAAAAAGATTTTTTAGCATGTCTGTTTTTTTTTTGCTTTATATTGTATTTTGCTGATGACGGTTGTTCCATATTGATCAAAATTTTTTCTTAGGTTGTTTTCACTGTCTCGACGAGTTTCCCTGTTATCTTCTCTTATTTTGTAATATCAATCCTGAAGATTGAATGCCTCTAACTGCTGGTAAATAATGGGCAACCATCACATCTCTATTGAGGGAAGAGTCCTGCAGCTGTTGTTGATTTATTATTTTCTCTTTTGGGGTGATTGTACCGAACCAATACTAATAATACTACTGCTAACTACTCACCCAAGCACCAATCCGCCTGAGGCCAACAGAGCTACGGACGCTCCTCCTCCACCCCAATCTATTCAAAGCCTCCCTTTTTACACCCGACCACGAAGTTCCCATTTCCTTTAAATCTTTCTTTATGACGTCCTCCCATCCCAGATGGGGACGACCTACTTTCCGTTATCCCTAGATGGTTGGCCAAAAAGAGCAATCTTCGGCAATCTGTTATCCTTCATTCGCACAACGTGCCCTAGCCACCTCAACCTTTCTTTCAATATAGCCCTAGAGAGCGGTATTGAACCACATTTTTCGTATAGCCTATTGTTTGAAATACGGTCAGTCAGCCGGGTACCCAGAACAATCCTTAAGCAATTTCTCTGGCAAACTTCTAGCAAATTTTCATCCACTTTTCGGAGCGTCCATGCTTCAGAGCCACACTTGACCACTGTAATCACTGTAGCTTCTAATATTCTAATTTTGATTTGCAGACTTATCTTCCTATTCTTCCAGACTCTTATTAACTGACAAAAACAACTTGAGCCTTGGCTATTCTATATTCTATAGTGTTCAATACCGCTCTCTAGGGCTATAATGAAAGAAAGGCTGAGGTGGCTAGGGCACGTTGTTCAGATAAAGGATGGCAGATTGCCGAAGATTATTCTTTTTGGCTAGCCATCTAGGGATAAACGGAAAGTAGGTCGTCCCCATCTGGGATGGGAGGACGTCATAAAGAAAGATTTAAAGGAAATGGGAACTTCGTGGTCGGGTGTAAAAAGGGAGGCTTTGAATAGATTGGGGTGGAGGAGGAGCGTCCGTAGCTCTGTTGGCCTCAGGCGGATTGGTGCTTCGGTGAGTAGTTAGCAGTAGTATTATTAGTATTGGTTCGGTAAAATCACCCCAAAAGAGAAAATAATAAATCAACAACAGCTGCTGGACTCTTCCCTCAAAAGAGAAGCGATGGTTGCCCATTATTTACCAGCCGTTAGCGGCGTTTAATCTTTAGGATTCATACTACAAAATAAGAGGAGATAACAGGGAAACTCGTCGAGACAGGGAAAACAACCTAAGCAAAAATTTTGATCAATATGGAACAACCGTCATCAGCAAAATACAATATAAAGCAAAAAAAAACAGACATGCTAAAAAATCTTTTTGAAAAATAAATTTTAAAACTAAAATAATAAAATAAGTTTTTAAAGAGTCTCAGATTTCTCATCTCATATAGATGAGGTGTGGAAATAACTAGCAAGAAAGTTTCTTTTCAATAGGGTAATGTCTCCCGTCTCAGTTTGCACTTCATATGTCAAGGAGGATTGACCTCCACCCCTTTCCCGATGTATGGTTTTGGCAGCTATTACTGGCTTCATTCTGTTCAATCTCGGCAGATCATATCAAACAATACCCTCTGTTATGGTCAGAAACTTGAGAGGAGAGTCTGTGGCAGGTGGTCAGCGTCAGTTAACAATGGTGATCCCTTAATTATGTTGACTAGTGAGTGAAAAAAAGTGGAGAAAAAAGAGAAAAAACTCATCTGGGATCTTTCTTCTCGGAAAGAATTCAGAATTCCACATGTTTGGAGATAGGTGGTTGAATAATCCAAGCCATCCTTCTTTTTAAGGATGGCTTGATCACAAAAGAGCTTAAATCTCGAATAGTCAAAGCGTCGGCACGTGTTTGGAGGCTTAGCAGAATCTTGTGAAAGCCAAACATTAGCCGCCTTACCAAAATGTGCATTTACAATACGTCAGTCGGCACTGTAAGGCTGTTTAAAGCCGAAACGTGGCCAGCTGCAAAATCTATCCTCAGTGCCGTCAATGTTGCACAGACGAAATACCTCCGAAGAATCGAGGGACTTCACTGTACTGACTTCGTTAGCAACTAGACCCTCCTGCCACGCACGGCAAAAAATCGTCTCTCTATGACGCACACTCCGCCTAATTTTGGGTGTTACGGCATTCTCTTTCGCTGTAAATATAAAGCCCCCGCAGGGTTAAATTTTGAATTTGGCCCAACCCGCCATGTATAACCGTGACTCAAAGGACGTCATTACACTAGGTTGAAAGTAAAAGCCACTGAATTCCTCGCTTAAGCCCATATTCCAGCGGAAGAAGCTGCCAGCCTGACAAGAGATAGGTCAACCTAGAGGTACCTGGTCTCATCGTTCTCTACGGCAAACCCTCGACAGGAGCATTAAGTTAAGTAAGTAAGTCAAAACTTAAATCTTTGAAGATAGTGTAGTAAGAGGAAAAAAAGACAAAGACATTAATGAATAAAAAAGTAAGTAATATTACCATTTATTCTATAAAACCTTATATGCCCCCAGGGAACATCTTTTATCTCTTGGCCCTGGGCGCTGCGGGGTTGTGTTAACGTGGAGGCATTGTTAAATGTTCTTTTGAATATTTTGAACAAAATTGCTACCACACAATTTCAAATGTGCCTGGTGAAAAAAGGGGCATCCGGGAGGGGGGCTAGTTTACCTCAATCACTTTTTACTCTTAAAAGAGAACTAGAACTTCTAATTTCAACCAGATATACCACCTCTTAAGTGTATACATT
The DNA here is from genome assembly GCF_049724085.1 of Artemia sp. Qi Xiang Cuo. Classification (NCBI taxonomy): domain Eukaryota; kingdom Metazoa; phylum Arthropoda; class Branchiopoda; order Anostraca; family Artemiidae; genus Artemia; species Artemia sp. Qi Xiang Cuo. Next base: position 51,911,207 of record NC_142813.1, read on the forward strand.
CTATCCTTTCATATAAACCTTAAATTCGATTTCAGTTTGGGCAAAAAAGAAGTGTGTTTGTGGGGGGGGGGGGCTGCCTTCTGATCACTTGTACTCATAAAAAGAGCACTAGCAACTGGGAAGGAAAAAGGCTCCTGGACTCTTGGAAAGGGTCCAGGAGACTTTTCCAAAAGTCTTTTTCCAAAAGTCTTTGGAAAAAGTATCCTAGATGAAAGTGTGAGCAAAATGAATGAAGTTTTAGAGGTTTTGCGAGTTAAGGGTGCTAGAATTGGTTTAAAAATTAATGTTAGGAAGACTAAGTCACTAAAGCTAAGATTTAGTGAAGATGAAAAGGTGACATTGGGTAATGAAAAGATTGATGAGGTGGGCAGCTTCACTTACCTTGGTAGTATTATTAAAAAAGATTTTGGGAGCAGTTAAGATGTTAAATATAGAATAGCCAAGGATCAGGGTGTTTTTTCACAGTTAAAAAAAAGTCTGGAAGAATAGGAAGATAAGTCTGCAAACCAAGATTAGAATATTAGAAGCTCCAGTGATGAAAGTGGTTAAATATGGCCCTGAAGCATGGACGCTCCGAAAAGCGGATGAAGATTTGCTAGATGTTTTCCAGAGAAATTGCTTAAGGATTGTTCTGGGTACCCGGTTGACTGACCGTATTTCAAACAATAGGCTATACGAAAAATGTCGTTCAATACCGCTCTCTAGGGCTATTTCTGGGAATTGAAGTCGCGTATCTTGCTTATGCGGACGATGTTCTCCTTGTCATTCTTTCTAGGGCTGGGCTCTCACATTCTGTCAGCTGGTTCTCAGACCACTTCAGACAGATTGTGCTTGTGTTGAACGTTGATAAGTGCGAATATACTTCATTTAATTATAGTCCGAGTCTCTCTCTTAACTGTGGTTTTTTCTCTATTCCCTGTGTCTATTCTTTTTATTGGCTCGGTCTTCATATTACCAATAATCTCAAAACACTTCGGGCTTTTACAGTTTCTAATGACAAAAGAAAATTCAGATAGGATATTCAAAATTGTTGCAAATAGAGGGAGGTACAATTGAAAAGTGCTTGGGAAATTGTATTCTTCATTTTGCGATCATTCTATTCTTTTTTATCTGGTTTTCTTCCAATTCTGAAGCCTAAGGATCTGAAATCTATCAGGACTTATTATTTTAAATTTTCTCGGTACCTTTTGTACCTCCCTACTTGGTTGCAGAACCGGCATCTAATTGCGATTCAGCCTCACTGATTTACGGGAAAAAGTTACTATGTTTGCGGAAAACTTGTCGTTATCTGCAGGTCCTACAGCGCACCATAATCTACGTCGTTTTATGTAAATAATTGTTAAGTGCGCAAGTTTGCTTTTTTTTTTGTTCTTGATGGACTCCACTTCTTTTTTTATAGTAGGTAATAAATAAATTATTATTATTACTATTATTGGTCCTTGCTGTTTTTCAATGGGGAGGGGTGTGGGGGGGGGGAATTCTAAAAAGAAAATTTAGGGTTACAGGAATATCAGCCTTATCCACACATGTTTTGTTAATTTATATTAAGCACGAAACATTTTGACACATTTGTTGAATACTATGCCAAGGCTTTAAATGCGTTGAGGAAGAAAGGGACTGCAGAAAAGTATCTTTTTTGAATAAAGAATAATTCTTTTTGAAAGGATTGTTTTCAAATGAACGGAGGAGGAGTTGGTTTTTACATGGTAAAAAGAGCGTATTTTATTCTTTAAAATAATTATAAACAAAGCAAAGCAGAAGGGAGGGGAGCTACTAAAGAAAGGCACTTACTTCATTGTAGGAATTCTCCATAATTTTAGATACTTGTGACGCCATCAACTGAATATTTGAGGCTAATGCAAAATCGCTTTTACCCTGGGTATTTAAAGAGTTCCCAGAACACTCAGGGATCGAAGGGGACACCTTGAAAATCCCTCTTAGGCTTTTAATAGAAAAGCAACGTAGGGGAGTCTTGCTAGCTAGGAGGCATGTTTGGACATGATTTCGTACAAGCGTCTAGAAAAAACATCGTGGGGGACAACAATGTGGCTTCAACCACCTGAGGATGCATGTTTGGACATGTAGAGGGGAATTTTGCACAGAAACAAGGCATGTTCAGAAAAGGGGTATGTACCATGACGTCACAGGGCATGCTTTTAAAATCCAACACAATTTTTACTATGGATGCCGTGTCGTCAGAGGGCTCCGGTAGAAATGCTTAGAGGTGTGTCTAGAACTTCCAATTTTTTACAGAATATATATATATATATATATATATATATATATATATATATATATATATATATATATATATATATATATATATATATATATATATATATATATATATATATATATATATATATATATATATATATATATATATATATATATATATATATATGCAATCGGGACGCGGCAGCCTTCTATGTCTAGATTCTCACTGTCGCATGTGTTTTAAACGCGGACAATTTGAGCCTTTTCTTATGGGCCTTAAATTAGAAGAGGTGCCTTTGTAAAATTATATTTTTCACTACGCAACTGTGAGAATGTACCGAGCGCAAACCAAACACATATCAGTATTAATAAATAAATGAATTCCGAAACGAACAGAAATTACAATAAGTAACCGAGTCAAACTCAATACGAGCGAAAATTAACATAATTAGGGCTCACAACCACTATGCCCTCTCAAGGCCAAAAATAATTGCCACATTACTGTATAAATACAAATGAATATGCATTGCCAGTTTAATATGCATAAGCTCTTAGTTATGCATTATAATCTCAAAAATTTTTGATTTATAAAAGTAAATATAAGTGAAAATATTTAAAAGAAAAAACATTCAGCACAATAGCATAGTGCAAAACTGCAAATATGTCCTGACCTTGAGAAGGCATAAGGGTTGTATGCCCTAAAATTGCTAATATCTACTCGTTTTGATGTTTACTCGGCTATGATTGTGATTTTGTTCGTTTCAGATTTTAGTTGTTTAATAATGCTAACTTGTGCTAGCCAAACTCAATCAGCTGAAACTGGAAATTTCTTCTCACTTGTCATTTTTCTTAACGCTACAAAGATTGCACATTTTCTTAGGCTACTATATTGCACCTACCGCTGCAACCAAGATCAAAATCGCAAGTACTATTCATAAATTAGCTAAAAAGGCAATTTTTTCTCACTTTTCATTCTTTTTTAAACGTGATTTATTCTTTGTCTAATCCTTACTAGGTTGCACCTACCGCTGCAACTAGGATTAAAATCATAGTTACTATTCCTAATTTAGCTAAAAATGGCAATTTTTCTAAATTTTAGTTTCTTAAACTTGTTTTATTCTTTGTCCAACCCTTACTAGGTTGCACCTACCGCTGCAACCTGGATTGAAATCAAAGTTACTATTCCTAAATTAGCAAGTAATGGCAATATTTTCTCACTTGACATTTTTTGGTCGTTTTTTATTCTTTGTCAAACCCTTAGCAGGTTGTATCTACTGCTGCAACCAGGATAATAATAATAGTTACCATTACTAAATTAGCTAAAAAAAAGATATTCTTCCTCGATTTAATATTTTTAGCCAAATGCATAATAGCAAAAATCTCTTTTATTAAAGCTTTGGTTATCCCTAAAATTCCAATGTTGTTTTGAATCTCTGGTACAAATATACTAACTGAATTTGAAGAGAATATATTCATATGTTTTAATCAAGAGATCAACAGAATTCAAATCTTTAATTAAGACACAATGATGAATATGTCAAATAGCAAGGCTTGTCGAATTTGTATCGAATCGGAAAGTGACGAACCATTAATCTGCCCTTGCAATTGTAAAGGAAGTATGGCTTATACCCACAAAACTTGCCTGACGAAATGGCTTTTGATATCTGGGTCTGACACGTGTCAAATATGTCAAATTAAACTGGGGAGATGGAGTAGACGTCAGAGCGTGGTATTTTTGCTGTATAGTGCTATAATAAACATTCTTTTATTTTATGTTGTATTTTATGTCAATTATAAAATTATTCTTCTCCTATATTTCTTCGCATATAATCTTCATGTCAAGAATCTTTCAAGATGCAGGCTATTTATAGCAATAATAGGAGAAATAGAAATGCAGGAGCAACTAGGATTTGATTATTACAACTTTTTTCAATATTGGCATAATCGATTGAGGCAAAAGTTGGAGATTTCTAATTTCCACTACTTCAACTCACAGGAAAAAGTCAAGAACCCAATTTATCAAAAATATATGAAAATAATTGTAAGCTCAATAATAGCAGCAATATTGGTTAAACTAACTACCGTCAACATCTTCGATATAAAATTGACCAATACCATGGAAAAATTTCTACACCCCGATTTGAGAAATTCGACTAATAGTTTAGGCAATCCAGAGAGTCAGTGTTATTTTGAGACAACTTTGAAACAACAAACAGACGGAAAAGCAGCATCTGCATATTGTAAAAAGTTGGACAGAAAAATTAAAGACAAAAGAAAGAAGTTGGACAGACATTTTTTGGAAAATAGTTTAAATACCTTTAACGTTAATGATTTACTACGAAATAGCAAGGATGAACCAACAGCGATTACCAACAGTTGCATTGGCAACCCGAAGAGATTCATTTCTGAAAGCATTTTTCTATGGAATGTCACAAGAAAAGAATTGAACAAATTTTGTACAGAAGGCGACGAGGAACTTGCTGATTCTGATCATAAAGCTGAAGATTCCTTTCAACGTCGAAGTAATCAAAATCCAGTTAACCAACATTATACACTATTCCATTCGGAAAGAAATAAATCCACGTATGCTGTCGCATCAAAACCACAAATTGAAAAACTGACTAATTTAGCTGAAGAGTCACCGAGTGATTACATTCCTTTTACTCGCAAAGTCAACATAGCCGATGATATCGGTTTTGTTGAAATCTTTCTTGACATTTGTCAAATCTTGCTTGACGTTGATAACTGGATTGATCTTTTTGTTGAGTATGTGGTAATACATGGTTTATTGTATTGCTGGCTAGGATGGCCAGGGATCAGGTTTCTCCCTTTTTTCTCCCGTGCAAAACGGCGGAAGATATTCTTTGTTTTACATCTTACACTGGTATTTTGTTATATATTAAATTTGAAGTCCAATGTTATATTATTGGACTGTTATATTTAATGTTATATTATTATTATGTTTGAAGTCCAATGTTATATTATGTTTGAAGTCCATTCCAATCCAACTGTGTTTACAATCAGCTTCTACCGTCAAAAAATATTATAGTCCAGACGTTAGGACCGTGATACCTCCAAGAAATATTTATTTCGCACAATCTGAAAACACTTTCTCGTCAAATCGAACCTGATGATCACAATATAATCCGGGAATATATTCCCCCAAGCGGTTTTTGATCCTTAAAAGTGATGTTAGTTATGTAAACTTGTTATGTAAACTGTTATGTAAGTTATGTAAACTTGAAATGGGGTATCTGGCGAGTTTCGTTTCTACTCATTATACTTTGCTCATTTTGTGTTAATCACATTGGAAACAGAATTGCCTTTGCCGATGGTAAGAATTATCGAGGCATTAGTCTGGTCTCCGTAGGTAGTAAATGACTTAGTAATATGATACTTTTTAGACTGAGAGATGTCGTAGACAAAGTTTTAAGGAAAGAACAGTGTGATTTTAAAAAAGGTAGAGGATTTGTCAACCAAATTTTTACTCTTAGGCTAATAATTGAGAAGTGCCTGAGTTTTCAAACACCTTTCGTCCTTAGTTTTATAGATTACGAGTAACCGTTTGATTCTTTTGATAGAGGAGCTATTATAAAGGTTTAATCCTTGTATTGTATACCGGACAAATACATTAAAATGATTAGTGCTATGTACGAGAATAACACTGCTGTGGTTAAGGTAGGAAATGAGGTTAGCAGCTGGTTTTGCATTAACCAGGAGTTAAGCAGGGTTGTGTTCTATCCCCCTTCATTTGGATTTTTTTATGGGCTTTGTCTTAAGGAGCACTGAAAAGGCAATAGGAGACCATGGATTCAAATGGGGATGAAAAAGTCTCCTGGACTTAGATTATGCTGATGATTTAAGCATCCTAGATGAAAGTGTGAGCAAAACGAATGAAGTCTTAGAGTTTTTGCAAGTTCAGGGTGCTAAAATAGCTTTGAAAATTAATGTTAAGAAGACTAAGTCACTAAAATCCTGGAATAAGTGAAGATGAAAAGGTGACGTTGGGTAATGAAAAGATTGATCAGATGGGCAGCTTTATTTACCTTGGTAGTATTATTAGTGATGATGGTGGGAGCAGTTAAGATGTTAATAGTAGAATAGCCAAGGGTCAGGGTGTTTTTTTCACATTTAAATTTTTTTTGGAAGAATAGGAAGGATAAGTCTGCAAACCAAGATTAGAATATTAGAAGCTACAGTGATGACAGTGGTCAAATATGGCTCTGAAGCATGGGCGCTCCGAAAAGCGGATGAACATTTCCTAGATGTTTTCCAGAGAAATGTTTTCCGGCTGACGGACCATATTTCAAACAATAGACTATACGAAAAATGTTGTTCAATACTGCTCTCTAGGGCTATAATAAAAGAAAGGTTGAGATGGCTAGCGCATGTTGTACGGATGAACGATGACAGATTGCCGAAGATTTCTCTTTTCGGCCAACTTTCTAGGGTTAAACGGAAAGCAGATCGTCCTCGTCTGGGAGGATGTCATAAAGAAAGATTTAAAGGAAATGGTAACTTCGTGGGTGGGTTTAAAAAAGGGAGGCTTCGAATAGATTGGGATAGAGGAGGAGTGTGTGTAGCTGTGTTGGCCTAAGGCGGTTTGATGCTGCGGTGAGTTGATAGCAGTGGTAGTAAAAGATGGTAAAAAAAATGGTCAGAATTTTGACACCCGATGCTGGAAGTATCTTGAAATTGGTAATTTCGTTGGTCTTTAAATAACTTGTGTTTTGTATAACTAATTTAGATAGTGCTTAACCAGAAACTGTGGATATGAAATTGAAAAGGCACATGGGCATTAAATTCTCTCTAATTCATTGAAATAGAGACTTTTTTCACACAAAAGCGGAAATTACTGAATGAATCTTGGAGAAAAATAAATTGGATTCTCTGTCTCACTAAATCTAAATTTTCTTAAACTAATCTAAATTGGCGTTTTGATGTTAGTTTAGAAGTCCCACACTGCTTCTTATTTTCATATAAATGCTTATGATTCTTTAGAAAATTAGGCTATTGAACTTATCTCTTTTAGCAATCTGGCATCTCTTCTTCCACCCACACAAGGACCCACGACCCTTCCTTCATCACAGCTGATGTACAATTATGCACTGTTCTTCACTCTTTTTGAATTATCTAATTTACGAAGAAAAAAAACGTTTACTATTGTGTAGAACACAAACTCAAATATTTTGAAAGAGATGGATAAAATGAGCCTCTTTTAGAGAAAATGCACAGGACATGTGCCCTTTTCACAGTAATATAACAGGAAAACTATGTCTTCTTTAGTCGCTGTGGAACGTGTACAATTTCCTCAATTGTAAAAAAGGATAATTACCTTCTTTACCCTGTTTAACCACTAGGGAAATGGTTCCATTATGCTGATAAAGCATAGGAAAACTCTGATTTGATTATCATTGCTGAAGACCAAAAACCTGCAATTTTTACTGGAACAACTCCCCTAAACCTGTAATTTCACATATAACAATTCCCCTAGGGTTGGCAAATGTTCAAGAGTCCTGGAGCAAAGGTTGAAAGTTGTGCCTTGGGAATGTATAAGGTTTTTATGGAATGGTTGGCCGTTAAACTTCAAGTGCAGGTTATTGGGTTTGAACCCCAGCCAAACTACCACAAATCAATATAAATAAATAACTTAAATCCAAAACTAACAGAAATTACAACAAATAACCGAGTCAAAAATTAAATAACCGAATCAAAACATAACCGAGTATTTTTTGACAAGAGTCAACCGAGTCAAAAACAACCAAGTCAGAAATAAAAAATTATTACGATTTTAAAGGATAAATATGAGCATCTGTATATTAAACTGAAAATGCAAATTTATTCGTATTTTTTCATTAAAGTCCAAATTATGTTCTGGCCTTGAGAAACCATAAGCGCTGTGAGCCTTAATCGTGTTAATTTCTTCTCGTTTTGAGTTTTACTCGGTTATTTAATGTGATTTCTGTTCTTTTTGGGCTTCATTTATTTATTGATGCTGATTTGTGGTAGTTACACGCTCGGTATATTATTTAAATCATTAATTAGACAAAAAACCATTAATTAATTTTGATCATTTTTTTTTGTAATAAGTTTCTTTATGTTTCCATGAAAAACTTATTTTGGGGAGTTATTTCAATTAACTACCAGCAAATTAATTAGAAATGCAAATTTCAGGTCTTACAATGTAACCTAAAACCTCGGTAACATTAACGGCATCATGCATAACGTCATCGTTAAATTTAAGTGCATAAAGTCATTGTAATTTTTAACTACATGACGTCATTTGAAAAACCAAACTTAAGGCTCTTAACGATTGTGGAACCGTTTTCAAGAACATACATACATACATACATATATACATATATACTAATTATTTTCTAATTATATCATTATATTCTAAAATTAACCTATTGCACAACACTTAAGATTCCCTATTTTTTCCACATGCTAGAACGACGTGTTAGTGTCAAAATTTGACAAGCTCTTGAAGAATATTTATTTTCAGAAACATTTGCTCTCAAAGTATTAATAGCAATCAGACTAACGGGATGCCAAAATTGTGTAATCACAGATATCGTCATAAACAATACATCTTGAAAACACAGAACTTGTAAATGAAAGTTTTATTAATAAAAACCAACTTAGATTAACATTAAAAACACAGAAAAAACAGTTAAAGGAACTAAGATAAACAGGTAAAAAGGGACTTATTGTAGTATATACAAAAGAACCTAGCATACAGTAACAGGGGGATATGGGTGATATTACATGCATATTTAAGCCCTATTAAAAAATTTTAAGGAAAATAATTCGTCTTCTTTGATTTAAACTTATGAATATTTCACAATATCCTGACCATATACGGTGGACCACTGCCCCCTTAAAATTCACTTTGAGAGTATTAGCTGATATTAGTAAGACATTTAAACCATATTAAGTGGTTCTTTTGAAGGACTTTTAATGGAATAAATAGTTTCTTAGACAGGAATGTTAGAATTTAGTCTTTATCTTTAAGATCTACAATATACTCGTCCAAGACATTGCATGCAACAATGCCAAACTGTTACCGCTCTGTGGCACCCCTCTGACATCGCCCCATCCCCCTAAGACATCCTTTAGTAGTACCCCAGTCTGCTTCTAAACGCTAGCCCTCCCTTTTCCCATAGGATGTTAAACAAATGCCTTATTACGTCATGACACCCCTATCCCTTTTCGCATGACATCCGTCGTAAGTCATGGCATCCCTGGCAAGATTCTGGTCATACCTTGTTTCTAGAAGTCGGCTGGCAAGATTCCCATTACATGCCTTGGCAAGATTCCCGGAATTCCAGGTATTCCAGTATTTCCCCTTAGCAACCGCAATTTTTAGCACATATTTTTTCTGGAATATGTCTAATATTTCCCCTTAGCAACCACCATTTTTAGCACATAGATAAGTGGAGCTACCTGCCCCTCAAGCCCCATAACTGTGCAACACTGTCAACAGCTCAATTAAAGAGAACACAGTTGGCAATACTCCCATGACACACCCCTCTGGACTCTAAGGACGTCACACGACTTACCCCGTTTCAAACGCTCAGGTCTAATATAATTGACGCAATTTCATATAACCATGTGACAGGAACCCATGGGGAGTCCCCATTTGTAACTCAACGACACCTATTATGTGATGACTGTGCAAAAAATCACTGTCACGTAATACTTATTAAGGTTTTTTCACCCAAAACATTTTAAGCGTTTTTAATTTTTTTAATTAAAAGGCGTCACACAATTTATGTAACGCCTTCACATAGCTTACCAAATGTCGGTGCACATCACTGTCAGCCAATACTTTTTTTTACACTTGTTTTTCGTCCGAAACGCTCAATACATTTTTTCTTCCTTTCATCTTAATGTAATTTTATTTTTTCGCCCGAAACTAAAAAATTAATTTTAATACAAATATTTTTTTTGGCACATAATATTGAAAATAAACATTAAAACTATAGTAAAATTTTGAACTGATGACCTTTGAGCAAATAATATCATTATACATCATATATTCAGTTTAATATATCAGTTCTATCTAAAGTTGTTAAAGATGAATAAGGTTTCACTACAAACAAGAGTTTGGATACTGCCTCTTTCCTTAACTGTAAATAAAAACAAAAAACGTACTGCGTCTTTGGCGCTTAACTGAACACGAATTATATTACAAATATTTTCTTTGCCAGTTATTACAGGATTGAAAATAAAAATAAATTACAGTGAAATAAATGAAAACTGATTCTTACCTATTGAACTACTGTATGAAGCTTTTACGATGTGACTCAAATGCTTATACTCAATTTATTGATATATTAATTGAAACAAAGCAGAATAATATTGTGGATATGCTTTTGAAAACATTGCCTAGATTCAATGTAGATGGCTCCCTCCTCGAAAGAGGTAACGTCACAGAGCTACTCCACTCTCATTTCCCACTGAATCTATTGAACAAGGATCAGTTTCCCTTTAGCTGTGAGAGAGATGACATCGAAAACCAAAAAAATGTTCTATACATGTCCACTATGCATGTACACTCTTGGCAATTCGTCATCATGTGAGAATTGTACAATTGTTGGTGACTATAATGAAAAGTGCAAATTATGTAATCCTTGTAAATTACATAGATGATATGCAGTACAAATTAAAGTATGTAATTCATGTCTTGAAGAGATTTGTGACTTTCACCCTAGAGGACATCTATACTCTAATTACCACTATGACAAATGTGATCATTGGGAGACTACTTACCCCGGTATAATTGGAAAGAACCCCAAACGTGATTTTAATTTATTTCTACGAGATTGGTATCGTCGTGAATTTAAATTATTTTGGGAGGAAGATTCAGGTCTACGATTCAACTATTGGGGTAACAAGACAATTTGGTTTCTACGTCATCGTTGTGACGACACTGCCTTTTATGGCTATAAACCTGGTGATTTTTATTTGGCAGTTACTGAGTGTGATTCACCATTTGAAAACACTCTATGTGATATTGCTTCAAATAGACAGATTGAAACACGTGAATTTCACAATATGAATGCAAATAGTATCATTGACTATACAAACAGATATGACAAGAGTAAATTTACATTATACTGTAGAAAATATGACCCTGACTTTGAAGCAATCAAGATCAATATACAGTGAATTCAAATGATCTACCAGTATTAATGGTTCACGACTGTTGCCTATACACCAAAGAAGAAGAATCTAAATTAATGAATAAAAAAATTGTCATATATATACATTTATTTTATTAATAAACAAATTCACATATATTTTTTAAGCACTTTATTCGTAGGGCACTAAAATCAATATTGTACAGGTCTGAGAGGAGATTTTCCACCATAAAGTCGTTCAGACGGGGAATGTCTACATAAATGTTGAGAAACCGCTTGTAAGTACAGCCGCGACATCTGAACACTAAACATAGTAGTGCATGGAAACTACAGCTCTAAGTCGTCAGATCCTGCACTCATCCTGCACTCGCCAGCACTCATTCGGTCCGGAGCTTTGTGTGCGTAAAAGTGTAGCAATAAAAAGATTTATATTTGTGGCGATAGAAAATTATCCTATAGCGCCGCTCATATCGCTGGAGATTGTGCCAACAAGGCCTGCGCCACGCTCAATTATTGGGTGAAAATGAAATGTACAGCCATGTAAACGTGACCTCTTTTTCTCGGGTTATCTGGAAATCCGATTACCTGTAGGAGCATTTACCTTGGAGACATACGAACTGATTATGTATCATCAGACTAGATTTAGACATATAAAATATAACAAACACAGATAAAAAGGCAATAGATTTATTGACTTACATATTTAGGTGCAAAGCAATAGGTCACTTCAATGACAATAACGGTGACCCAGATGAAAAAGTTTAAGACTTCTATTTCAATAGACCTGCTTCAACATTACGAATAATCTCAAAAACCACTTCTGCCGCACTATCAAACGTAGTTCTTTAGTCCTGCGCTGTAAGGACTGGCTCGCAATTGGCTCACGTGGCCCAAGGATGCGAGCCCTTCGTCCAATGAATTCTTTTAAATATTTTTGATGATTCAAGCATTCACACAGTTTTTTGCCGTTTAAACTTCATGCGAAAGTGACTGCACTTTTTCTCTTTGCTGATTAAGGACTTTTCATTTTTGCAACTAGATTTAGCTTAATTATAAGAAATCGGAATTATCTTTAGAAAGAAGGAACTTTATTTTGGTATTTTAATACATCGTATCTTACTCATGGTACATATCACCCTTCCCATCAATTAATGAAGCTCCGTCATTAGTAACTGCTCATTAGGAGTGCTAAAAAGTTTCTCGATTATTTTTCTTATTTTATTCTACATCCCTATCTAAAATTCATCTACCGGACTAAGATTATTTATGGTTCTAGGTTAGCTACTATACCAAGGATTTTTTTCTATATCTAGCACTGATTACTTTTACATTTCCAACAAGGTTGGGGCTATTCTACCTTTACATTAGTTTTTTTTTCATTAATTTTTTTTTGTCTATATGGTACACTACTTTCTATCTACGCTACATCAAATGAATAGCTTGACAACGCTACACAGAACTATCTGGATATCTAGCACTACATACAAAAACGATTTAAAACACACAATATTGTGTTTACCATGTTCACTGGTAATTTTAAAACACTTTCACTATTGGGATTTTTGAATTATAAAATTTATTAGGAAGTAAAACCTGTAGATTCACATCTATTGATCACCTTCGAGTCCTTAGTGTACTACACCCTTCTGTTGTATATTATTGTCCTTCACTCTTTTTGTCTAAGTAAAAAGTTTGAAGCATTTGCGTTATGGTTTCTTCATGGAACAGTTCGAGCCTGACTGTCTTCACACGACAAGTTTTCTCTAATAGTCAACTGGGAAATGATGCTTCCCATTACAGGCGTTGGTGTTTTTCTTCTCAACATATCATTTTTTAGGATTTTTTGAGGCACATAGAGAATGTATTCTCGCGTAAAATTGTTCATTTGTGCCTTTTATAAAATTGTTAGCTCATGGCTTGCGTCGATTAGTCTTTGCGGTGATTCCTATGTTAATCACGCGGTAATTGAAGTTTGGATTTGGAATGGGTTGTCATCAAACTATTGTGATTCTTTTAACATATTGTCTTTAACTTGAACTTCAAACATCTTCAAAGATCGTTTAACATCATATATCGTTAAATATCGTTTATCTTGTATTGATCGATGGGGTTCTCAGAATTAAACTTCAAATTGTCTCTAACTTCTGCTTCAAATATCTTCAAATTTCTTTAAATATTCTTTAACTTCAAATATCGTTTATATTGTTCTGATCGATGGGGTTCTCAGAATTAAACTTCAAATTGTATTTAACTTCAGCTTCAAATATCTTTTAATGTATTTAAATATCATTTAACTTCAAATATCGTTAAATATAGTTTATCTTGTTCTGATCGATGGGGTTATCAGAAATAAACTTTAAATTTTCTTTAACTTCAGCTTCAAATATATTTGAATTTCTTTAAATATCATTTAACTTCAAATATCATTAAATGTCGTTTATCTTGTTTTGATCGATGGGGTTATCAGAAATAAACTTCAAATTGTATTTAACTTCAACTTCAAATATCTTTGAATGTCTTTAAATATCATTTAACTTCAAATATCGTTAAATATCGTTTATCTTGTATTGATCGATGGGGTTCTCAGAATTAAACTTCAAATATAGTGTTACCTGATACGTAATATGGTTCATGGTCGAAGAAACGACGATTGAAGGTAACTGTTGTTTTCGTAGACGAAGCTGGGATAAAAATTGCCTGGAGTCTATGGTGAGTACTCTTCGTTGGTTGAGATATGATGAAAATAGATGCTACTGGGTCGTATCTGTACTGGGCAGCTCATTGTAATGCTCAATAACCATTTTGCCATTTACTTCCTGTAATAAAAATAACGAGGCGGAATCACGCGTTCTTTAAAGTAAACACTCATAGTTCAAATAAGTCACGTGTTGATTGGGTACATTAATTTCTAAGCTATGAGACAGAATTAAATAAATACACTAATATTAGTGCTCTCAACGAAAATCTAAAAATTTAAAACAGAGATGTCTTCAAATTTGTTTTGAGAACGGAAACATCGATAAAGGGCTCCTATAATTCTTCAATACTTATTAAATAAACATAATTTACCCTACATTATTAAGTTTGAGGTCAAATTTTACAACATATTTCATGCCTGCATTGTTCACGCAAGTCCGTGCTGTTGAAGAAACGCATGTTGCAGCGTCGTAACCACACGGTTTTAAGTAAACGATACTACAATGAGGGAACAAGACATAACAAGGAAGAATGGAGACCTCTTTACCCACTCGTTTTCTAATGTCTTCTCTATTTCTTGGCTTAGACGTTCTCATGGGGTTCCGGGTTTAACCTCAGCATTTCAGCTGTTTCCTCGTGTTCTTCTCTTGGTATTCGTCTTCTTATTCTTAGGACTTTTCCGTAATTAAAAGTCAATAGGGTTCTTATGGTCAGGGAGGTTGCGAATACGAAACATACGGCCAATAATATGTTCCACCAGAAATTGATCGAGAACAATCCGTATCTATTATCTACATATGTCAATCTTTGGTCTTCATTTGTAAATAGGGGAATCTGTGAATCTAATGCTTCTCTTATTTTTGTAAGCCTTATTGTCCCTTTATTCTTTTCCATTTTTGACCATATCGAGGTTTTCATTTCCTCGCTTTCTAGATTGGGAATAGTGTACGACAGGTTGATCGCCTTGAAGTTAGTTATTTTGGGACTTATTATCTTTGTGCTCTTTGTAATTAACGGCGTTCGGACGGTTGACTCTTTAATTACGAGTCGACACCCTTGTTTTATGGTTATCGTACCCACATTTTGTAATAGTAATTCTGTTTCGTAACTTGGGTCTATTCTTTCTGTATTATTGTAACAAGACAAAGTTCGGACAGTTTCTCTTGGAACTGAGAATAACCAAAGGTCATTTCTAAGGTGTATGAATACTTCTCGCCTAGTACTTCCTATTACGGCTTCGCATGAGTTCTGTGTTTCTTCCTGCTGTGTGTCTTTCAAGAATATATCTAACATGCAGTATCCAGACTTGACATTATAAATAGGTAACGTGAGTTGGCATACTAAGTTTTTGAATGGTACGCACTCTATTAAGTCTTGTGGATTGACTAGGACATATTTTCGTCTATCTTGATCAATAAGCAAGTACTCTGCTTCGGGCGTGATAGTCATAAATGAATTCGTCTTCTTTATGTTAGCCGGGAAGGTCAAAATTTTGTACAGGTCGTAAACGGATTGTTGATTTATCAATGGAATTGTTACTACCACAAATAGCTGTTCATTTATTTCCGTGACGTGGACTTTTAATTTAGTATAGTAATGGAATAAATTTGATATTTCTGGTTCTATGGGCAAATGTAAATCAAACGTTAGGTGCGTTTTTATTTTGTCTAGTATATTTTTTAGGCTAGATGGATCTACTAGGTCGTAGGACAAAGTTCCTCCCGTGAGGGCAAATAGTGCAAACTCGAATTTGCTGACGTCTGTCGCCAAATTTAGTAGTGACATGGTAATTGTATCGAGTGAAACCATAGTTAAGCTCGCGTCCATTATCAAGCATTCCACTTCATTCCTTAAGTAATTCATTACGTTTATAGTTTTTGAGATTCTCTTAGATACCATATCAATTTTATCTCTCTGGTAATTTGCTAAGCTGGCTTGTATCTCCTGAACGTGTAATGTTACGTTCATGGCATTATTCAACCTTCTTACACTTTCCCTTGGGCTGTTTAGGTCCTCCTCTGTCGTTAAACCGAAAAGGCGGGAGGCGAGTTCTCCGATGATGGGAATTAGGCCTGTAGACCAACGTCATTTATTTCTTCGAAAGAATACTTCGAAAATCTTCGTGGTACTTTGTTTTAATTTTTGTGCTTCCGTGTTGAATAATTCAAATAGGGCTTGTAATCTTTTTCTATATAGTATTAAGTAGGCTTGATGAGTTGAAATTTTTCGTGTACTTTTCTCATTTAGATTGTGTAATGGTTTTCGTCGTTCGTTGCGTAATTTCCATCGTAAAGTTTTCCTTTCCTTGTAGTCAGTAGTTTAGGGCTTTGTATCGACTTTGTTTTAGCAACGTCATTCGGTAAGTATTTCATATTATCCGCCATTCTTTTCTCTCTGTCTTCCTCAGTGCTTGTCCCAAGTGTCATGTCAATTCCTGTCCTTTTCTCATCAGGGTCATCTATTACGAATTTTTATTTTTGTTTGGGTACAACTGAAGTTGGAAACTCTTTATTATCTATATCATGCATTATTTTACTGGCCTGTAGTCCTTTGTTCGATCTAAGGTATTGAAATATCGATTCCTCGAGTTCGTTCGTGTTTTTTTCTAGTCTTGTTACTTGCTGGAACAAGGTCTCGAAAGGTTTGGGGTCCAATTTCATAAAGATTTTCCATGCGTCATGGCTAACTAGCAATGAATTTTCATGCTTGAATATAACTCCATGTTTTACAATATCTTGGGCCACTGCGTGAACAACGAGGATTAGGATGATATTCTTAGGCCTCATCTTATTGTTTGTTTCTAGAATTAATTTATCATTAATTGGACCCATTTTTTTTGCAAAATTCTTTTGTATACTGCTTTGTTATTATTATATATATTTTTTTTCAAAGGCATTTAATTTTTTTTTCCTTAGGTTATTTCTTATTATGTAATCATTTTGTGGCATTGGCCAAAGAAAGCTGATTTGTAGACGTAAAACAGAATAAATATTTTATGATCAAATAGGCTGGGAAGTAAAGTTAGGACTTCCGAGCTTAATTGTGGTCGTGATATACCTCTATGACTGGTTGAGATATAACTTTAAAGCCTAGCTAGTAATCGTTATACAATTTAATTTTTATATTATATTTCTCGAATAAGGAACACATGAATCCTATTTCTTAAGTGTAGGCCTTAAATAATTATAATCTGCACTTAGACAAAATAGTTTATGTATACGAGGCTAATTTCTTCCACAGTTACCTACTAATAGGTAGTTTTGAGTTTTAGGATCTTCTCTTACTTTTCTTGTTACTGTTTTTATAGGCGTCTCTTTTTCTTTGGTAAGTTTTCGTACGTTTCACAAATAATTTACTACCAAGGGATTGGTATTCTTCAGATTCAGGGTCAAATAAAAATTGTTTGTAATATTAAATTTCCGCTAAAGGATGATGTATGCCTTCATATTTGACACATTGGGGATTTTTTCGAGGCTATAGCGAATTTTGGGGGATCTGCATTTATCAAGGAGTAATAAGTCTGTTTGAGTGGGCCCCTGGCAATAGAAATACTTGATATTGAGGTTCTTTTTTAGGCGTCTTATCAATAATTGTAGACAGCCAAGTTGCTTTGCGCTTCTTTTCTTATATTTTGTTTTGACCTCCCCTCTAGCCGGACGATACTTGGGGGAATTTGCAAGTGCTAAACCACACTTATAAGTGTGGGGTGCATACCCTTTAAGGTTGTAGGCTACATCCCATTCTTTCTCATATATTTGATTTCCTTGTTCGTCCATGACTAGCATAGCTACCGAATATATTATGTTTTCCTTCGCGTTCGTTATGGTAATGAACTCAGTATCAATTATTGCCCTTCGAGTAGGTTTTGGTTCCATTGTCATGATCTGAAAATGCTCACAGTTAGGACCTGGGTCGATTTTTTCATAGAAAATCCGAGGGACGAGACCGGACAAAACAAACCAAACGTTGCTGTTTGGCGAGCTCCTCCCGGACTTCCCACGAAACGTGGTCCGTCTAATTAGGTTTGATTACACAACTTAATACTGAGTAGGGGATCATTTTCATAGTTCATTTGTAGAATATAAGTTGAATTCCATAGAGGAATATGAATTCGAAGTACGATGGGAAGGTTTTCAAAGTCATATCATCGTAAAAAATCGATTACGTCGACTTTGAAAACACGACCACCCCTCTCCATGATATAAGTTCCGTTATTGATCTCAATAACTGGGTACATTATAGGTTATCCAACTGATTAATTCTCATTTATAGGGGCATAGTTGATTTTTGTAGGGTAGCTACCTAGTAGGAAGAATATGCCACAGAGGACCTAAAACACTGTTTGTCACCATTGGTCGACCACGAGCTTCCCACCTTGGGCCTTTCTCTCTGATCGCCGACGTTTTGACATCACTTGTAGTATATATTTTTTTTTCATTAATATTTACTTGGTTAACTCTACTTGCACAATGTCAAATTTACTATGGTGTTAAATTTATTATATTTTAAATTTTTCTTTAAGTTAATTAAGGATATTTCCATCTGTCAGGTTTTTTAACCGTTCTACCTGACTGTGTCGTTGTTTTATGCTCTGTTTCTTGTGGTTTTTTTCTTTTTACGTTTTTCTAGAAAAATAATTTCAAACTTCTTGTAATTTTTTTAAAAAATTATTGCCCTTTTAATTTCGTTTGTTTCCCGTGTGCGGCTGCTGAGGTCGGCCTTGATTTCCCTATTTCTTTAGCTACTATATGGTCTGATTCGCCGTCAGACTCTTCTGAACTGGTTTCCGACGACTCCGGATTAGAACTTTTAGAGGTGGCAATTTTTGACGTATCACCTGCCCTTCCTTCGTAAATTTCTACTCCTCTGGACGTAGAAGGTTTATTCCCTAGGTCCTCGTCTTGAGTCTTCAACTCGGGAGATTTGAAAGATTCTTGAGAGCTTTGGGAGGAATCAAAAGTTTTTGCGGGGTTCCTCCATTGTTTGAATGCCATGTTCTCAGGGGGATGGGGCATTTTTTGCACTAGGGTTTCCCTCCATGAAGTCCACTATTTAGGTTTGGCCTTGGACACAGTTATATCATGATATTGACTTTGCTGGTCATCCTTTGGAGTTTATTCCCGGGCAATGTACTTTGACTCGTTTTTATGGGAAAATTTATGAAATCCATAGCTTCTCGCAGGTTTGTTTTAGTCAAATCTTTGGGAGAAGTTTTTTTAACAGTAATACCGGGGGTTTCTACAGCTCTGTTTTATTCTTCCTGCAATGACAGGGGCCTTTCTATTGGTGTTGCAGGGGAAACCAAATCGTCTGGAAATCTTTTGGGGGGACATGGGGTCGAAATTCTATCGGGGAGGAATTGGGTTTTTGGAGATATTTTATCATCTAAATCTCCTGCGCTCGCCGATGAATAACTTTTTGGATTTTTTGGCGTTTTTATTTCAGGAAAAAATCCTGGTATAAGGGATTTTTTCTTAGGAACAACTGAATTTTCCATAGCTAAGAATTCTTCAAAATTTTCCTGATCACTCTCATTCTCGAAATAGTCTTGCTTGAAGTTAAAGGGTTTTAGCTCTGCCAATCTTGACCTAGGGGGCTCATTTTCTGAATCTGATGAATCAGTAGAAGAGGGATGTGATACCCATCTCTCTGCAAATTTGGATCTTTTGATTCTACTAACATGCGCCTTCTAAGTTCTTCCACTATCAGGGTTTTCCATTTTTATAGTATAATCGTTACCGTACTTTTTGACAATTAAGTACGGTCCGGAATATTTGTTTGAAAGTTTTTCTCCTTCCTTTTTCGCCTCGTTCTTTAGGTAAACGAAGTCTCCTACTTTGAAATCTATATTCCCCTTGACTTTGGGTTGGTTTCTTAGCTCTTGGTTTATTTTACATTTTTCCAACTCTTGCCTAACTATTTTATAAGTTTTCCTCATTCTATTTGTGAATTCTTGTTTGTAATCTTCCGAGCTATTATAACACTGCCGAGATTCAATAATCTCATTGTACGGGATTCTAAAATCTCGACCAAAAAGTAATTAAAATGGATTGTCTTTGGTTGTTTCGGAATAAGCAGTGTTGATTACGTTAGTTAAATAAGGTAAGAATTTATCCCAGTCGCTCCTATTGTCTTTCGTATAAATACCTAGTACGTTCGAAAATATTTTATTCCTGTATTCTATTTTGCCATTAGCTTGTGGATGGTACGGCGCTGTCACCATTTTTTCTATATTAAGAAAACTCATTAAATCTTTTGTTACTTTTGCAACAAAATTGCTCCCGTTGTCACTCAGAATTTTATTAGGAATGCCAAATTGTAAAAATAAGTTTTCTAACGCCTTACTTGTGGCATAAGCACCTTGATTTTTTAAAGCTTTTGCAAAAGTAAATCCGGAAAAATGATCTATAACCGAAAGAATACAAGTATGGCCTCTGCTAGAAACAGGTAAGCCTCCACTTGTTCCGCATAGGTCAAATGAGATAATATCGAAGTGGTACTTTGCTACCGAGACCCTTTTCATTGGAGGATTTGCATAAGCTGGGGGGATTTTTCTCAAGTTACGTGCTTCACATGTACTTACAAATTCTTTAAATTTCGTCATTGCAGATTGTACGTAGAAATATTGTTTCAATTTATGGAACGTTTTCATTACCCCTAAATGTCCGCCTGTGTCTGAATGAAAATATTCAAATGCTGGCGCTATTAAGCTTTGTGGTAACACAGGTATTATCGAGGTTTGGTTTCTATTTGTCTCAGAAGTCACGATTCTACACAGTATCTCTTCATCAAGATCATAGTAAAAATTATCTATCTCTTTTCAAATAGTTTTGAATTTGTCCGGTAACGCATCATCATTCACAAAATAATCAATTATTGCTACACACATTTTGTCCTTTTTTTGCTTTTTTTTTATGATTTACGAAGACAAGGGACAATAGTTACTTTTATTTTCTTTTACTGTGTCTTTGACTTTGTTTTTCTTACATTTGTGTTTGCTTTTAGCATTAATAGAATTAACTTCATTTTCTTCAGTTTCCGACGGACTATTTTCTGGGTATCTACTCAAAAAGTCACATACTGCATTTTGTGTGCCTTTTAAATGTTCAAATTCGTAATCTAGGTCTTGGATTTTCATAATCCATCTAGCTAGAATGCCCGTGGGGTTTTTAAATGTGCGCAGGTACTGCAAGCTTTTATGGTCTGATCGTAGTATAAATTTTCTACCAATTAAATAATGTCTAAATTTGTCCAAGTGGTAGATAATAGATAATAATTCTAAGTTTGTGGCGGAATAACTACTTTCGCCTTTTGATAAAGTTTTACTTGAATAGCATATAACTTCTTCTATTTGTTTAGGCGTTCCCTCTAGGGGATTAGGGTTTTCTACCGGGATTATTTTGCGAAGAATTGCGCCAATGCCTTTTGAACTCGCATCCGTTGTAACCACAAATTTTCCGTTTTCGAAATCAGGGAGTGACAATATTGGTTCAGAAGTGAGTGCCTTTTTGAGACGGTCTAAGGACGTTTGAGCTTCCTGGGACTAGATAACATTATGGGAGTTCCCTTTAGTTAATTCCGTGACGGGTTTCGCGATTTGGGCGTAATTGCGTACGAATTTTCTAAAGTAGCCACTAAGTCCCAAAATTCCCCTTAATTCTTTCATAGTTCTGGGGGGCTTGAGGTTTTCAACACATTTTATTTTATCAGGGTCTGGGTATATCTCTCCCTGGGTTACTACTACTCCTAAGAATTTAATCTTAGATTGAAATAAATTTACTTTCTCAGGCCTGCATTTTAAATTGCCTTGCCTGAACTTCTCGAACACCTTAGCTAATGTTGCTAAGTGTTGTTCAGTGTTTTGTCCCACGCATATAACATCATCAACAAAATGAATTATATTCTTTAATCCTATTAACAGGTGCAATAGGGGTCTACATAACGCGCTTGCGCTTGTTTTAAGCCCGAATGGTACTCTCAAGTATTCATAAGAACCATATTCGGATGCTGAAAATGCAGTTTTATGGACGTTCTTTTCGGCTATTTTCACTTGGTGGTAGCCTTGGGTAAGGTCCAAAGAATTAAAGACTTTGTTTTTGTTTGAAATTGAGTCAAGGATTTCATCTATTCTTGGTAGAGGAAATTTATCGCTAACTACTTGTTTGTTGAGAGCTCTATAATCTACAACGAGTCTAATATCTCCATTCTTTTTTGGTACTAAGATCACTGACGCACTATACGGACTTATACTTGGGCGTATAATATCGTTTTTTTCTAATTCATGGATTTTATTTTTTAACCACTCTTTTTTCTTACATGGCACACGATATGGCTGTTTTGCTACGGGATTACGAGTCGTTAAAATTGAATATTCGTAAAATGGTATTAGCCCGACGTCATCTTCAGATGCAGAGAATACATCCTTAAAATTCCATAATAATTCGCATAATTTTTTCTTAAGTTCCATATCCGTAATATGATCCATATTAAATTTGTTTAAAAATTACGATTTAATCATGGGGTATTCGTTATTTGAAGTTTTGATACCGTTAACTAGGTTTCTTTTAGAATTTTCCTATGTATTTAAATCATTTTCTGTTTTAACCTGGATTTGAACTAAACATGTCCCCTTTTTAATTATATTTGTACCATTTTCATGGTTATTTGCTACCCAAATAAAATCTTACCCTTTGTCATAAGATATACGCTGTTCCTCCCATGGCAGATTTTAAGGTAATTCAGAGGGTGTCGCAAACCATATTTCTGATTTGCTAATCACTGGTTCGATCATCTGTGATATTTGAATTTTTTGCATCGTTTTGGGAGGGACTTTTGTTTTCCTTATCGCGAATCCGTAATATTCTCCTTAATTTTCATTGTTTATTAGATTCATACTGGCGCTATCCTGCACCATTGCGGCATCTTGTGAGGTCACGTTGGGTTGTATTGTTTTCTCTCATAATTCTGCTATTTTCTTAATTTCATTTGACCTGTTCTGTCGCATATTTTCTATTTTATTTTTAAAGCTTCAATACTGTTATCATTTAAATATACTTCATATCTGCAATATCCCTCAGGGTAGTTAAAAAAATTTCCAATTATGCCATGTCTTTGCGAGACATGAGGTTCAAAATATTGCGACATTATACCACCAGAAATTCTGTTTACTGTTACGTTGTCTTCGTAACCTCTGTTACGACTTCTTAGGGTAGAAATTTCTTCTCCTACCTTAGCTGGGTAGACTGGTCTCTCATTTGCTACGTCTAATAATATTCTATTAGACCATAGAAAATTTGCTCCTATAATAGCCTCGTATGGGAAATTATCACATATAATAAAATTTGCCATAGAAGTTTTATTGTCTCTTTTAACGATTAGGCAAATTGAACCTTTTGCATTTAATTTATTACCTGTCAAGCTCGTTAAATTGGGAATATTAGGGTTCCTCTGTCGTTTGATGTGAAGAGGCAACATAATGAATACATAAGAGTTCATGATACTAATTGTTGCACCGGAGTCAATCAAAACCCTAGAATAAACATTTTTTACACAAAAATCATTAAGTATAGTCAACTTGTTATTAAAATCACTACAAGACGGCACTAATATTGTCTTGAACCTATTAAATATTTCTGGCACCCTCTGGGTCCAATTTATATTTCTGAGGGGCCTGTCACGTTTCCCTGAGAATTTATTTCATGTGTCGGTGCCTGTAATAGATACTCGGACGTATTAGGTTCCGAAGGCATATTTAAATGATTTACGTCTGTCTGTCTTCTACATGTATTATTATGGTAACGTGGATGTCTCGTGTCAGTGCCGTTTGCTGGCGTTGCCTGCCAATGCCGTTGGCTTGCAAAATTTCATTTCCCATCGGCAAATTTTCGTGATTTCTATATGGCATTCTTGCATTATATTGGCTTTGGCGGGTATTTGGGTTTTCAAATCGGTAATTAATTTTTATATTGGGGGGAGGGTTATACAAATTTGGTTGGTACGCATTATAAGGTACTGATTGGCGCAATCCCCCCTGGCTAGAGCCTATTGCTCGACCGGTGCTAAAATTTGTTCTTCCTAACAAATTGTTACCGGAACTTTGCGTATTACCGACAGCAGTTCTTGGTATGGGATTGGGGACATAGTGGCACGCTCTTGCTATGTGGCCAACACGATTGCAATTATGGCACCTCAGTATTGTAGGGTTAATGGGCTGAAGACGTACTGTTTTCTGCCTAGCGGGTTCTGATGTTTTGTTTCTTTGTGCCACTGGGGAGTTATCCCTTGAAAAGAAATTTGGGGATGCCTGATCACCCCTGAAAATTAGGTTTATGTTTGAATCACCTAGGCTATTTATTTTTGCTTTAATATGAATAGCAACCATTGCATCAACTTCGATTAATCGCTCTACCTCCTGAACTGCAAGATCCAACGTCTGAATATTTTTGGATATTACTACTCTGTATACTTTTGGGGGTAGCCCTTGCAAAAATATATTTAGTATGACTTTCATACAGTTGCCCAGAACCACTTCCGTATTTTGCTTCTACAGAAATGCGTATGTTATCAAGATATTCCCTTATATTCTGTGAAAAATCAAAGCTTACTACTCCGTGTTTTAATTTATTTATGGAACTGGTGTCTATAAACCTATCTTTAAATGCTTTTAACAAGTCATCAACCATATTTATTGGCAAGTTGGCGTTATTGCCTGTGGTATGTTCGATCTGTTTCAGAAAGGTTAAGGCCTGGGCTTTTAATCGTAGTAGGAGCATGTCTTTTAACGCTCCAACGTCTGTTTTTGTTAGTTGTACGAACTGGGTCAATTGGATATTAAATTCGTCAATATCCAATTGACCATAGTACTCCGGTATATATTTTGCTACTTGTATATCTTTCGCGACTAGCTTCTGCACTGTTAATAGATCATTCAGTTCTTCCATTTTTTTTTCGTTTTAATAAATGAAATAAAAATAAAAATATATTTTATGTTTTTACTTATCCTATTTTGGGGAGGCTATTATCTCCTATGAGATATAGGGGTGTTCCTATCGTAGCTTTGCAGCAATAGGCCTAATCACTTGTCTTATATGTCTGTATCTCTCCAATAATTAAATTTAAATTACAAAGTTTTAACATCATAACTAGTTCGCAGTTTTCCTCCAATTTCCGACTCGCGCCATTTGTAGCAATTGGAAAAATCCTACCGACCGCGCCATTTCTAGCGATAAAAAGATTGATATTTGTAGTGATAGAAAATTCTCCAATAGCGCCGCTTATAGCGCTGGAGATTGTGCCAACAAGGCCTGCGCTACGCTCAATTATTGGATGCAAATGAAAAGTACAGCTACGTAAACGTGGCCTCTTTTTCTCGGGTTATCTGAAGATCCGAATTCCTTTAGGAGCGTTTAGTTTGGAGACGCACTTACAAATGATCTATTGTCAAACTAGATTTGGACATATAAAATAAAACAAGAACAGATAAAATGTCAATAGATTTATTAACATAAATATTTAGGTGTACAGGAATAGGTCACTTCAATTAACAATAACGTTGACCCAGATGAAAGAGTTTAAGACTTCTGTCTCAATGAACCTGCTTCAAATTTCCGAATAATCTCAAGCACTTCTGCTGCACTATCAAACGCAGTTCTTTCATCCTGCGCTGTAAGGACTTGCTCGCAATTGGCTCACGTGGTCCAAGGATGTGAGCCCTTCGTCCAATGAATTCTTTTAAATATTTTTGATGATTCAAGCGTTCACACGGTTTTTTGCCGTTTAAACTTCCTGCGAAAGTGACTGCACTTTTTCTCTTTGCTGATTAAGGACTTTTCATTTTTGCAACTAGATTTAGCTTAATTATAAGAAATCAGAATTATCTTTAGAAAGAAGGAACTTTATTTTGGTATTTTAAATACATCGCATATTACTCATGGTACAAGAGGTGATTGCTATATTATTTCAAGGCGCTGGCTGGCTATTGTTTATTTTGGCGTTGTTTGAAAGCGGGCCCCTCTGTTTTTTTATTCTCTGAAGAAAGGGGCCCTTGCGAGTAAGTTTTTGTTCGATGGATTTTTAGAGGAGATTTAACACATATGCAGGAATTTATTGTTAGTAATAAGGAATTTAAATATGACGTCTCTTACAAAGGATTA
This sequence comes from Artemia sp. Qi Xiang Cuo, assembly GCF_049724085.1. Classification (NCBI taxonomy): domain Eukaryota; kingdom Metazoa; phylum Arthropoda; class Branchiopoda; order Anostraca; family Artemiidae; genus Artemia; species Artemia sp. Qi Xiang Cuo. The sequence goes on from NC_142813.1 coordinate 51,937,419, forward strand.
TTTCGATCAGAAGCATCAAGAGCTTATGCAGTTGGTGGCTAGACTGGAACAAGGAATTGATACTCTCCGCCGGGAAAATTCCCAACTACAGCAGGAAAATTGCGTTTTGAAATCAGAGTTAATCAATATAAAAAAGTCGTCCATGCAATCGGAGCTTGCATCTAAAAGACAGAATCTTCTACTTCACGGTATTCCCGTTGTGTCTGGGCAAAGTGCAGAAACTGCTGTTTGCGAGCTTTTGACTGATATCGGGTTAGCAAATGCTGACGCTATTCCATTTATGAAGTGCTATCGTTTGAACAGTAATAGACAGAAAAGGACTTCAACTAAGTCTTCTGTTAGGAATAAGATTGAGCCTATTATAGTCACGCTGACAAGTATCCGGGTTGCAGCGGTAGCTAGCAACCTAGTAAGAGACGATCACGTCCAATGTTAAGAAATATAAAAACCCATAGCTCCTAAAAAAGGAGTCAGATCAAAACAAAAAGTACACCATTAGAACCGCCTTGTCCGAAACCCCTCTATAGGAAACTTTCTGTCCCTTGGATTGAACAGCAAGGGAAATATATTGGCTTGAAAATCAAGAAAATTGACTTTAACCACGTTATTCTCCCCAAACGGGATATTTTTTTCTCTTTTCTTTGTATCCAGAGATAGCTTGGCACTGGAACATCGTAGAGGGTTGTTCAATAGCTCATCCTAAAGGAAATTAATTGGGTTAAAAATCTATAGTAACTAAAATAAATTATTTATAAAAGAGAATAAATTTTTCCAATAAAAACTGTATTTTTGATGCAGTGACGTCATAATTACTATATAAGAAACGTCAAAAATGTAAATGGTCTCATTCATGAATAAATAATGGTTAGATCAAAGCAAGCTACACGCAAGTTAAAAAATCAGTACTAAAAAAATCAAGAAAAGTGGCAGCTACTACAACATTCTGCCTAAACGGGATATTTTTTCTCTTTTCTTTGTTTCCAGAGATAGCTTGGCACTGGAACATCGTAGAGAGTTGTTCAATAGCTCATTTTAAAGGACATTAATTGGGTTAAAAATCTATAGTAACTAAAATAAATTATTTCTAAAAGAGAATAAATTTTTCCACCAAAAACTGCATTTTCGATGTCTTTTCACACTGCAGTCTTTCAAACATAATCGCATACAAGCGGTAAGATTTGAACCCACGCCTCCGAAGAGACTGGTGGCTAACACCAGTGCCTTGGACCACTCGGCCAGGCTGCCTCTCATAAATAAATATATATAAGAATTTGGGTTGCAGCAGTAGCTAGCACCCTAGTAAGAGACGATCAGTCTAATGCTAAGAAATATAACAAAACTCCTAAAAATAGAGTCAGATCAAAACAAAAGTATATCATTGGAACTACCTTGTCTGAAACCCTACTAGATAAATAATGAATGTCATCATAGTTTTATATTAGAGCTATGACGTGAATAGAAAAACACGAAAATATATTGTTGTTTCTGATGACGTCATGAAATAATATCACTGCGCCATGACGTCAATAAAATCATTACGCTGTGACGTCATAATTACTACTTAAGAACGACAAAGATGTAAATTCTCTCATTCTTGATTAGATAATGGTTAGATCGAAGCAAGCTATACGCAAGTTGAAAAAACAGTACTACACAAACAACAGAGATAGTATCTTGAAAAGAATTACTGACAAGGATGATATTATGCGGAACTGTGGAAAGCTCAAAGGATCTCGTAAGAGTATCAGTTGCGATTTACCTCGAGACTTAGCACGTCGCCGTAAAGAACTTTTAGCATACGGATATAGTCTACGCACTTCTGCTATTCCGTCAGTGAAGATGGCCAAAACCAGAGTTATGTCAAAAGGGATAAACATTTGGCTTGAAGCTAAGAAAAATTCGAAATTTAAGAACTGGACGCGTGTAGAAGCCAAGATTTCTTTCCAAGAAATCTTTGAAATACCATTTAACTTCTCCCGTTTTTTGACAGAGATAAGTTCAGTTCTAAGAAAAATTCCATCATTAGGAAGTGTGAATTTTTTTGTGATTAGCCGGCGCAGACTTCTTAAAGCTCAGGAAAGGACAGTCAACCTTCTAGGGAAATACTAAAAATTTCCTCAAAATAAGTATTATTTGAATAGTTTTACAGCTTTGAGAGTTCCCTGTATTGCTACCCTCTTAAATTAAAAACCTTGCCGATTACAGAGAACGCAAAATTTCATTGTCTTCTCAATCAAATTTCATATTCAAATCACAGATTCTCAATAGCTCGATGGTGGCTCATCCCTGGGAATATTCGCTTATGGACCCTTTGTCTTTGAGACGGTCAGCCATCGCTGAGGCTCGCCAACAATTTTAAGGTATTGAATCCCCATAATCTATTCATCAATCTGAGACTTACATTTTTTTTTCCAGTATCAACCATGGGTATTGTCTTTGATGACTAAATGAATGAACTGTGATAATTCTTTTTACTGGAGCTAAAATGTACCGTTACACATTTACTATTGCTGCACACTGGTTGTGGAATCTTCTAATTTTGAAACTCAGTCTCTATTCAACCTTGTTTCAACCTTCCGATCCCTTTCACGAAATCCAAGAATACTGTAAATAGTTTTTACAACCTCTTTTAGTAGCTTTCTACGTCTCTTTTAGATTCTCTATATCCTTGATGTGTGCTATTTAGTAGAAGTATCCCTAGGATATTGATCTTGTGCGTATTCGTTATAAACGTGTAATAATGTGCATGCCGAAATAGCCAACAAAAAACCAGAAGCTAAGATAGCCAAAAAAGTGTATGTAATTTCTTTTATTAATCTCAAGTTTAGAAATATCCTTATCAATCACCATGAGTCAATCAAGAGCTTTGATCATGTCCAATATAAACAAACATGTCCTGGGAAAACCGTCTAAAACCCAACAAAAATATTTTTGAACTTTTGAACAAAATAGTTCAAACAAAAACTTTGTTGGAACAAAATTTAAACTGAAGTTGGAAAAAAAATTTTGAACTGAAGTTAGATTGTAAGGCAATCCAACTAGGTCAACTGAAACCGATTTATTATTATTATTTTATTAGCATGTTTCCTTCAGAAGAGCTGCCAGGCTAAAATTTTACTGTGGTTTGGGCGGGAGTTCCATTTGTGCCTTGAATGTTTGGTGTCTATCGTTTGTCTAGTACATGACCACTTCTAAAGGAAACACTAAAAAATTCTGAAAACTACTATAAAAGCTTCTGAAATAATTATCTTATATCCTTCCAAAAGACTACTTTGTGAAGTTGGTAGGTTTGTTGGCTAGTTGGTTGAATATGAAAAAAAAACTTTCTGTTGATGGTAATCTTTCTCACTTATTTTGTTTGATTTGTCGAGAACCCTAATACATATTATTAAGAAGATGAAAATCGTAATATAACTATTCTACTAACGACAACAAGATCATAATACAATGAAAAACAGTTACACCTTCTCTCTTTACTTCATATAAATGGCACTAAACAAACATTCACTACCAAGATTCAGAAAAGAAAATAACTTTTTTTTTACTGCATCAAAAACTGAATACGACCCAAAACTGAATAGCCTTGATACCAACATATTGTTTCAGAAAAGGAAAATGTAGATTCAGGAAAGGAAAAACTTCGTTTTTACGGGATCAAAACTGAATAGGACTCAAAACTGATCAGCCTTGATGCCAAAATATTGTTTCAGAAAAAGAAAATTTACTCAAAAAAGAAAAAACTTCGTTTTAAAGCATCAAAACTGAATAGGACTCAAAACTATCAGCCTCAATACCAATATTTTGTTTCAGAAAAAGAAAATATAAATTCAGAAAAGGAAAACTTCGTTTTTAATGCATCAAAACTGAAAACGACTCAAAACTGAACAGCAATAATACCAATATATCGTTCTCGGGCGTACCCCTACCATTTCGTAGTTTATTTTGATTATTCACTTCTCAGGAAAGTCTACACAGAAAACTATTTGGCATTTTGAACTTCTATGTAATTTCACAGCTTAGATCTTAAATGTTCTTTTTGGAGATCTCCATAAACTATATACGAGACGTAAACAAAATTTTTCTTCCAAGTTATTTAGCAATTTGACAAAATTAATAGCTCCACTTAATTATTTTTCAATAAGTTTCCTTAATTTTTCCACAACAAAACATATAAAGTTCAATATAAAATTTAAGCATTCTTGGTTTGAATTTATTATGTCACAAGTACGCAGCTGGAGTCAGAGGGGGGGGGGTATGCAGCAGATGATTTTTCTCGAGCCGCTAAGTGAAACTTTCAATTAATTTTACTTAGCGGCAACATTGCCACTAGTACAAATGTTTTCCACTGGTTATATAAGTTCCATAGGGTTCGGTGTTGGGCCCGCTTCCTTATTTATTGCGTAAATCTGGATGAAGCTTATGGAGGTTATATGGAAGTTTTGCTTGGACAAAAAATCGCTACAGCAATTTCAAAACAAACAAAGTTGGTTAAAAAAACTGTCAACTTTATCGAATTGAACCTCCATAAACTTCATCCTATTAGTTTCATTTTACGCCAAATAGAAACCTCCAAGAACTTTATTCTATCAGTTTCACTTAGCGGCCAATAGAACTTCCATATACTTCATCCTATTAGTTTCACTTAACGACCAATAGAACCTCCACTACACAATGAGCCTCCATAAACTCCCTTCTATTACTTTCACTAAGTGGCTAGTAGATCCTCCATACCTTAAATAGAACCTCCATAAAGTTCAACCTATTGTTTTTTATTAGTTTCACAAAATGATTAAAAGAGCTTCCATATAACCTTCATAAACTCCATCCTAGCAGTTTCCCTTAGCGGCCAATAGATCCACCATATCTCTAATAGTACCTTCATACAATGAACCTCCATAAACTTCATCCTATTGATTTCTATTAATTTCACTTAATGACCAATTGAACCTTAATAAACTTAATTCATTGGTTTCTATTAGTTCCACTTCATGACCAATAGAACCTCCATATAACCTCCAATAGAACATCCATAAAATTTATCTTATTAGTTTATATTAGTTTCACTTTATATTAGTTTCATATCTCCACTGGTTACAAACAATGATTAGTTTCGTCTAATAAAAAAAAAAGTTGAAACTGGAAAACAAGACTTCTTTAACAAAGAATTAATTTCGTTCCTAATAATTGTCACAAAGCGTAGAATTTCATTAGACAAACTATGAAATAGCAAGTATTAGTGAAAGAAATGGGAAAGAGTAATCTAAATTAACTTGCGAGCTACTCTGACGTTATTCAGGGTCAACCTATTTCTTCAAAAATCTCGGCAACGACATAACGCGGTGCAGGAACACTGCAATCATAGGCAGCGCGATAGCACTGCCTAAGTAAAGAACGATGTGGGCACAATGTATTATTTATTATTTTTTTCTCAATACCCGGGCACTTCGTATCGAAGGAATTTTCGTAGAAACTTCGAAAAGGGGTCATTCGATTGTAAATTGGAGTGAATTGTGCCTTTATTAATGGTCGAAAGTGATAGGAGGGCAACTCGTCCCCCCCCCCAAGCAAATCATCCCACCAAACACATCTAATCAAAATTTTGAGATAACCATTTTGTTCAGTGTAGTTGATTTCCAGATAGAAAATATGTTTCTGACGAGGACACTCCCCCACAACCCTCGGGAAAGGGTTTTAAGTTATGCCCAGAGGGCATATAAGAACGATGTTGGCACAATGTGTCATTTATTATTTTTTTTTTTCCTGTAGAGCAGGGCACTTCGTATCGAAGAGGTTGTCGTAGAAACTTCGAGGAGGGCTCATTCAACTGGAAATTGGAGTGGCTTGTGCCCTTTTTAATTGTCAAAAGTGATTGGAAGGCAACTAAAACCCCTTCCACGCCCACCATTTCCCCAAACACATCCAATAAAGATTTTAAGATAGTCATCTTGTTCAGCGTAGTTGATTTCCACACACAAATTATGTTTTTGAGGAGGACACTCCCCATAGCCTTCAGGGTAAGGGTTGTAAGTTATGCCTGGGAGCATATGAGGTTTTTATAGAAGGTGTTGTCGTAGAAATTTCAAAAAAAGGCTCATTTGATTGGAAATTCAAAGGGCTAGTACCCTTTTTAATAGTCGAAAGTGATTGGAGGGCAACTAGCTCCCCTCCACGCCCATCATTCCCCCAAACACATCCAATCAAAATTTTAAATAGCCATGTTGTTCAGTGTAGTCGATTTTCAAATAGAAAATATGTTTTTGAGGAGGAAACTCCCCCTAAACCCTCGTGGCAAGGGTTGTAAGTTATGCCCTGGGGGCATTAAAGGTTCTTATAGAAGGCGTTGTCGTAGAAACTTCAAAAAAAGACTCATTCGATTGGAAATTCAAAGGGCTAGTGCCCTTTTTAGTAGTCGAAAAAGATTAGATGGCAACTAGGCCCCCCCCCTTCTTCACGCCCATCATTCCCCAAAACACATCCAATCAATATTTTGAGATCGCCATTTTGTTCAGTGTAATTGAGTTGCAGATAGAAAATATAATTTTGAGGAGGAAAGTCCCCCAAAGCCCTCGGGGCAAGGGTTGTAAGTTATGCCCTTGGGGCATATAAGGTTTTTAGAGAATATGTTGTCGTAGAAACTTCAAAAAGGCTAGTGCCTTTTTTAATATTTGAAAGTGATTGGATAGCGACTAACGCCCCTCTCACGCCCACTATTTCCCCCAAAGTCCCCCAAAGCCTTCGGGGCAAGGGTTGTAAGTTATGCCCTTGGGCCATATAAAGTTTTTATTGAAAGCGTTGTCGTAGAAACTTCAAAAGGGCTCATTCAATTGGAAATTTAAAGGGCTAGTGCCCTTTTTATTAGTTGAAAGTGATTGGATAGCGACTAACGCCCATCTCACGCCCACCATTTTCCCAAACACATCCAATAAAAATTTCGGGATATCCATTTATTTCAATGTAGTTGAAAGTTCTGGAAATTAGGTCTTTTAGGATGATAACTCTCCTCATAGCCCTCAGTGCAAGGGTTTTAAGTTATGCCCTGGGGGCATATAAAGTTTTTATTGAAAGCGTTGTCGTAGAAACTTCAAAAGGACTCATTCAATTGGAAATTGAAAGAGCTAGTGCCTTTTTTAATAGTTGAAAGTGATTGGATAGCGACTAACGCCCCTCTCGCGCCCACCATTTCCCAAAACACATCCAATAAATATTTTTAGATAGCAAATTTGTCCCACGACGTTCAAAGTTCAGGAAATTATACCTTTGAACAGGATACTCCCCCACAGTCTTCAGGGGAAGGGTTATAAGTTATGCCCTGGAGGCATATAAAGTTTTTATTGAAATTTTTGTCGTAGAAACTTGAAAAAGGGCTCATTCAATTTGAAATTCAAGGGGCTATTACTCTTTTTATAGTCGAAAGTGATTTAAGGTCAACTAACCTCCCCTTCACACCCACCTTTTCCCCAAACACATCGAATCAAAATTTTAAGTAGCCATTTTATTCAACGTAGTTGAAAGTTTTGGAAATTAGGTCTATAAGGATGACAACCCCTCCCCCCATAGCCCTGAGGGCAAGTGATGTAAGTTATGCCCTGGGGCCATATAAAGCTTTTATTGAAAGCGTTGTCGTAGAAACTTCAAAAGGGCTCATTCAATTGAAAATTAAAAGGGCTAGTGCCCTTTTTAATAGTTGAAAGTGATCGGATAGCGACTAACGCCCCTCTCACGCCCACCATTTTCTCAAACACATCCAATAAAAATTTCGAGATATCCATTTAGTTCAACGTAGTTGAAAGTTCTGGAAATTAGGTCTTTTAGGATGATAACTCTCCTCATAGCCCTCAGTCCAAGGGTTTTAAGTTATGCCCTGGAGGCATATAAAGTTTTTATTGAAAGCGTTGTCGTAGAAACTTCGAAAGGGCTCATTCAATTGGAAATTGAAAGAGCTAGTGCCTTTTTTCATAGTTTAAAGTGATTGGATAGCGACTAACGCCCCTCTCACGCCCACCATTGTCCCAAACACAATCAATAAAAATTTTGAGATAATCATTTAGTTTAACGTAGTTGAAAGTTTTGGAAATTAGGTCTTTTAGGATGATAACTCCACTCAGAGCCCTCAGTGCAAGGGTTGTAAGTTATGGCTAAGGGCATATAAAGTTTTTATGGAAAGCTTTGTCGTAGAAACTTCAAAAGGGCTCATTCAATTGGAAATTGAAAGGGCTAGTGCCTTTTTAAATAATTGAAAGTGAATGGATAGCGACTAACGCCCCTCTCACGCCCACAATTTTACAACACATCCCATCATAATTTTGAGATATCCTTTTTGTTCAACGTAGTTGAACGTTCTGGAAATGAGGTCTTTTAGGATGATAGCCCCCTCAGACCCCTCAGTGCAAGGGTTGTAAGTTTTGCCCTGGGGGCATATAAGGTGTATCTAGAAACTTGTTGTATAAATCATAGGCAGTGCGATCGCACTGCGTAAAGAACGCGCGCTGCGCGCTAAGTAAAGAACGGGAAAACTCGAGAACGAGACAAGAAACGGAAACTAAGTCAAAAGGAGGACACTCCCCCACACCCCTCAAGGCAAGGGTTTTAAGTTATGCCCTGGGAGCACATAAGAAAGATGCTGGCATAATGTATTATTTATTAATTTTTGTCTTTAGAGCAGGGCGTTTTGTATGGAAGAAGTTGTCGTAGAAACTTCAAAAAGGGCTCATTCAATTGGAAATTGGAGTGGCTTCTGCCCTTTTTAATAGTCGAAACTGATTGGAAGGTGACTAACACCCCTTCCACGCCCACCATTTCCGGAAACACATCCAATCAAAATTTCGAGATAGCCATTTTGTTCAGCGTAGTTGATTTTCAGATAGAAATTATATTTTTGAGAGGAACAGTCCCCCACATCCCTTAGGGCAAGGGTTGCAAGTTATGCCCGGGGGCATATAATGATTTTTAAAGAAGGCTGTGTCGTAGAAACTTCAAAAAAGGCTCATTCGATTGGAAATTCAAATGACTAGTGCCCTTTTTAATAGTTGAAAGTGATTAGAGGGCAACTAACTCGCTTCTCACGCCCACGTTTTCCCCAAACGCATCTAATCAAAACTTTGAGATAGCCATTTTATTAAACGAAGTTTTAACTTCTTGACCTTTGGTCTTTGAGAATGACCAGCCCCCCCCCCCCAGCTCTCAGGGCAAGGGTTGTAAATTATGCCCAGGGGGCATATAAGGTTTTTATATAAAGTGTTGTCGTAGAAACTTCAAAAAGGGCCCATTCGATTGGAAATTGAAATGGTTAGTACCCTTTTTTATAGTCGAAAGTGATTGGAAAGCAACTAACACCCCTTCCACGCCCACCATTTCCCCAAACAAATCCAATAAAGATTTTGAGATAGTCATTTTGTTCTACGCAGTTCAAAATTCAGATAATTATACCTTTGAGCAGGACGCTGTAAGGAATGACACCCCCCAGCACTCAGAGCAAGGGTTGTAAGTTATGCCCTGGGGGCATATAAAATTTTATTGAAATTTTTGTCGTAAAAACTTCAAAAGGGCCCATTTGATTGGAGATTGAAAGGGCTAGAGCCATTTTAATATTTGAAAGTAATTGGAGAGCGACTAACGCCCCTCTCATGCCCACCATTTCTCCAAACGCATCCACTCAAAATTTTGAGATAGCCATTTTGTTTAACGTAGTTGAAAATTCTGGTAATTCGGTCTTAGAGGATGACAACCACCCTAACACACCTTAGGGTAAGGGATGTAATTTATGCCCTGGGGGCATATAAGGTGTTTATAGAAAGTGTTGTCGTTTCCAAAAGGGCTCATTAAATTGGAAATCGAAAGGCCTAGTGCCCTTTTTAAATGTCGAAAGTGATTGGAATGCTAGACATTTTATACTAAAGATCGATGTGGGTATAATGTATTATTTTTTGTTGCTGTTGTTGTTTAGACCAGGGCACTTCGTATCGAAGGAGCTGTCGTGGGAACTTCGAAAAGGGCTTATTCGATTGAAAATAGAAAATGCTGATGCAATTTTTAATAATCGAAAGTGATTGGAGGGCAACTAATCCCCCTTCAATACCCACACTCCTACGCCCACCCTCCCATTTGCCCATTATGTTTAAAAACTAAATGTTGGCTTAAGATTAAATCAAAATTAACTGTGATAATGTTATTTCCCAATAAGACATCTCAGCAGTATCCCAAGAACGACTGAGGGTATTATGTTCAAATGTTTGGGGCTACTTCTGCTCTTAAAATTTAACCTTCTCAAAATTCTGTAAGTGTATCCAAGCTATCAAAGAAAGTAAACAGATGTTTTTGCGAATGGTATCAAGTTTTCCATTTCAGGTCAACTAGAGGAGGCATGAAACTAAATTAAACAGTACTATTTGTTTCCAGATTTTTAAAAGGGTGTATGTTGTTAAAAATTGTTGAAAATTTTTCTCCAGCTTACAAATAGTAGGCCAAACTATAATGTCTTAAAAAAAAATTTAAAGTATTATTTTCTTTTTCCCTGAAAAGACTATGTTAATATAAAACGAACAGAAATTAATTAAAAAAAACTTTTCCACAAAATAAGTTTTTCAAAGAAAAGTAAAGAACTCCATTAAAAAAAAATGAGCAAAAATAAAATCACATAATCTACCAAGCTTGAAACTACCACAAATCACCATCGATAAATAAATGAAACCAAAAACGAACAGGAATTACAATAAATAACCGAGTCAAACTCAAAACGAGCAGAAATTAACATAAGCTGGGTGCAAAACCCCTTTGCCATCCCAAGGCCAAAACAAAATTTTCACTTTACTGAAAAAATACAAATGAATCTGCTATATCAGTTTAATATACATATACTGATATTTTGTAATCAAAATGTTAATATTATTTGATTTATTAAAATTATAAAAGTAAAAATAATTATATTTTTTCAGTAAAGTGCAAATTATGTTCTGGCCTTGGGAAGACATGGGGGTTTTGTGCCCAACTTAGATTATTTTCTGCTCATTTTGAGTTTGACTTGGTTATTAATTATAATTTCTGTTAGTTTGGGGTTTAACAAAAGTTCAGATTTCGAAAAGAATATTTTCTATTAGTTCTTAATTGTCTCATCTATTTACACTAATATACATTCAAAAAATTATCACGGTTAGACTAGGACAAAAAGATAAATTTAATATATATTTTTGGAAAGATTAATATAAGTTTCAAAGCAATCTAATCTTAAACTTAGGACATTTGTATATGGTATTGGTAATACCAATATGAAGTTCTAGCTATCATTAAAGAAGAAATAAATTATGCAAAAAGATATTTTGTCAGATGAGTTTGGAGAAAAAGGATATGGGGGGGGGGCTAATTGTCCATCGGTCTCTTTTGACTCTTAAAAAGTGAACTAGAACTTTCTATTTTCAATCAAATGAGCCCTCTCTGAAGTTTATACGAGTATCGCTTCTATAAGAACCATATATATCCCTAGAGTATAACTTACAACGCCTGTCCCTGGGCCCTAGTGGGCTGTGTCGACCTCGGAGTTGTAATATCGCGGTTGCTGCGTGCACTTCTCGTATAGTAAATTTTTTACCGAAAATGACTTTTTATACGCGTCCGATGCAGTTTTTCATGCTGCGTCGTCTGGTGGCAACGAAAAAGTTCTATCTTTAATAATTTCGTGGCAAAACAGAAAGACACACGCCGTAATATCTTATCCATCTTATCCGCCGTATAGTTATGATAACTTTAATCCATTAATAAAAGTAGTGTGCGGATAGACTTCATAGGTTTATTTATACAAAGAGTGCGCTTGGGCCTATCCGGCTGCATCAATTTTTTCGTGGTGTGCTTTTGGTCGAGTCTTCTCTGTGGTTTTTAATACGAGTTGTGCCAGCAATCTTTTCATGTAGTTTCATCAGCATCATCATTATTTACGAAAAGATATTTTGCTTTTAAAATAAATAAGACAGAATCTCTGCATTATGGTGAAAAAATGGTGATACTTGCACTTAGGAAGAAACAAAAGGTTTGATAATAGATTTACAAGTTAAGAAAAGTGCTCACTGAATTGCTGATTTCAGCAAAATATCTTGAAAACCAGTGTTGGTTTTTACTAAAGGTACGTTCAGACGAATGGGAAAACGATAAGGATGAACGGAAAAGTGTTCGAACGCTCAATCGCTTATAGAAGGAAGCAAATACTTCAAATTAAATAAGGATTATAATTAATAGAAATTCTGTTAAATAGGAATTATATTAATAGAAATTTCAAAAATGGCCATAAATTTCTCAAAAATGATGTCGGTTCGAAATGAAATCTATACTTTGGATGTTGCAGCAAACAGTTTTTGACAAATATCTCAAAGTTTTGGAAATTTGAGATACGGCCTTTAAGCATAGCAGTCACGATATGATGAATGCCGGGTATTTGGGATATCAATGGGTATTTCGTCTTCTTTGAATATTCTATCTTTGAACCATTTGATCCTCTAATCAGAGGAAATTAATTAAAAGTGATTAAATAGAGTACCAAAATTACATTTATGCTTTTGTATGAACCGAAGCATATGTTTATTTTCAACACAATTTGTCTTGTTGCAAAAGCCCATTTTTTTTATTTTAACTAAGCAAGGGATTATTCGCCATTTTAATACTTTTTTTTAATATGGCTTCCGAAATTCAATCTTACACACGTCTTGCTTTGGAAAAAAGTATCTTACCTATATTAGATTCAGATATTAGTGCTAGTGTATTGATAATATACTATGTATGTATATATATATATATATATATATATATATATATATATATATATATATATATATATATATATATATATATATATATATATATATATATATATATATATATATATATATATATATATATATATATATATATATATATATATATATATATATATATATATATATATATATATATATATATATATATATATATATATATATATATATATATATATATATATATATATATATATA
>NC_142813.1:51950910-52000002 GCF_049724085.1 Artemia sp. Qi Xiang Cuo
AAAAGCGAGGATTTCTGTTAAATAAATAATTCTTATATTTTTTCCGTTCAATTGAAAGCGAGGATTTCTGTTAAATAAATAATTGTTATACCTTATAAAAGAGCTTTACAGGGTTTGAGGGGCTCTGTTATGTTATTACGTGTGATTTTTTATTTAAATTGGTGTAGTCAAAAAATAGACGAGTTAGTTTTAATAAATTATTATTTTATTTTTTAATTTCTATTGAAAGCGTTGATTTATGTTAAATCAATAATTTTTATACCTTTTAAAATAGCTTTACGGGGTTTGAGGGACTCTGTCGTGTTTTTACGTGTGATTTTTTCTTTAAATTGTGTTAGTTTAAAAATCGAGGCTTTCTTTTAAATAAATAATTTTTTTAATTTTTAAAATATCTTTACGGGGTTTTATGGGCTCTGTTGTTTTATTCCGTTTGATTTTTTCTTTACATGGTGTTCGTTCAAAAAAGCGAGGATATTCCGTGTGATTTTTTCTTTACATGGTGTTCGTTCAAAAAGCGAGGATTTCTGTTTAATTGTTATAACTTTTAAAATAGCTTTACGGGGTTTGAAATAGATAACAAGAGTTCAAGGACTCTTCCCCGCAATGACTTCCAAGGGTTTTTTTCTCAAAAAATATGTTAATACGTTTAGGCAATAAATATCTTTAAGCTTAACCCGTCTTTATTCTTTAGAATAGTTTTATTCATTTCATTAAATTATGAAGAAATTGTAAGTAAGCAACAATAGCTTTCTTGAATTCGCTTCCTGCACCCAATACAGATATTTAATTCAAGAAATCATATTAAAATCGCAAGTAAGCAATAAAGTCTTTATTGTTTTCACCTATTGGATACACAATACTGAAATTTCATTCAATAAATTATGAAGGAATTCTAAATAGGTAACACACTCATTCTTGAGGTCACCTCTTGTATACACAATGCAGAAATTTTATTTAAGTAAATATCAAAAATTTTATGTAAGTAACAATTTCTTTATTCAATTTGACACCTTGATAATTAAAAAAAGAAACTTCTTTCATAAGTTAATAGCGAAATTTTAATCAAGCAACAAACTATTTATTAAAGTTACCTCATGGATACTCAATGCAAAAATTTCATTTAAAAAATTATCAAAAACTACAAGTAAGAAGCAAACTCTTTCAGAAATATATTAATACGTTTAAGCAATAAATATCTTTAAGCTTAACACTTCTTTACTCATTAGATTAGTTTTATTCATTTCATCAAATTATGAAGAAATTGTAAGTAAGTAACAATAGCTTTCTTGAACTTTCATCCTACACACAATACAGATATTTAATTCAAGAAATCATAATAAAATTACAAGTAAGTAATAAATTCTTTATTGTTTTCACCTATTGGATACACAATACTGTAATTTCATTCAAGAAATTATGAGGGAATTGTAAATAGGTAACACACTCATTCTTGAGGTCACCTCTTGTATACACAATGCAGAAATTTCATTTAAGAAATTATCAAAAATTGTACATAAGTAGCAAATTCTTTCTTTAAGTCGCCTCTTGGATAAATAAAAAAAAGACATTTAATTCGAGAAATTATGAAGAAATTCTAAGTAAGAAACACACTCATTCTTGAGGTTACCTCATGGATACACAATGCAGAAATTTCATTTAAGAAATTATCAAAAATTGTAAGTAGCAAATTCTTTCTTGAACTAGCCTCCTGGGTAAATAAAAAGACAGTTTATTCAAGAAATTATGACAAAATTCTAAGAAAGTAACAAACTCTTTCTTGAAGTTACCTCATGGATACACAATGCAGAAATTTCATTTAAGAAATTATGAAAAAATTGTAAGCAAGTAACAAACTCTTTCATGAAGTCACCTCGTGGATACACAATAAAGAAATTTCATTAAAGAAATTATGAAAAAATTGTAAGTAAGTAGCAAATTCTTTCTTGAATTCACCTACTGGATAAACAAAAAAGACATTTCGTTCAAGAAATTATGACAAAATTCCAATTAAGTAACAAACTCTTTATTGTTTTCATGACTTAGATACACGATGTAGAAATCTAATTCAAGAAACTATGAAAAAAGTCTCAGTAAGTAACAATTTCTTTCTTGAAGTCAACTCTTGTGTAGAAATTTAATTCAAGAAATTATGAAAAAATTCTCAGCAAGTAACAATTTCTTTTCTTGAAGTCAACTTTTGGATACACAATATGGAAATTTCATTTAAGAAATTATGAAAAAATTGTAAGCAAGTAACAAACTCTTTCCTGAAGTCACTTCTTGGATACACAATACAGAAATTTTATTAAAGAAATTATGAAAAAATTGTATGTAAGTTGCAAATTCTTTCTTGAATTCACCTGCTGGATAAACAAAAAAGACATTTCATTCAAGACATTATGACAAAATTCCAAGTAAGTAAAAAACTCTTTATTGTTTTCATGACTTAGATACACGATGTAGAAATTTAATTCAAGAAACTATGAAAAAATTCTCAGTAAGTAACAATTTCTTTATTGAAGTCAACTCTTGTGTGGAAATTTAATTCAAGAAATTATGAAAAAATTTTCGGTAAGTAACAATTTCTTTTATTGAAGTCAACTCTTGGATACACAATATGGACATTTAATTTAAGAAATTATGAAAAAATTGTAAGCAAGTAACAAACTCTTTCCTGAAGTCACCTTTTGGATACACAATGCAGAAACTTAATTTAAGAAACTATAAAAAAAATTGTAAGTAAGTAACAAATTCTTTCTTGAAGTCACCTCTTGGATACACAATACAGAAATTTCATTAAAGAAGTTATGAAAAAATTGTTAGTTAGTAGCAAATTCTTTCTTGAATTCACCTGCTGGATAAACAAAAAGACATTTCGTTCAAGAAATTATGACAAAATTCTAAGTAAGTAACAAACTCTTTCTTGAAGTTACCTCATGGATACACAATGCAGAAATTTCATTTAAGAAATTATGAAAAAATTGTAAGCAAGTAACAAACTCTTTCATGAAGTCACCTCGTGGATATGAAAAAATTGTAAGTAAGTAGCAAATTCTTTCTTGAATTCACCAGCTGAATAAACAAAAAAGACATTTCGTTCAAGAAATTATGACAAGATTCCAAGTAAGTAACAAACTTTTTATTGTTTTCATGACTTAGATACACGATGTAGAAATTTAATTCAAGAAATTATGAAAAAATTCTCAGTAAGTAACAATTTCTTTCTTGAAGTCAGCTCTTGTCTAGAAATTTAATTCAAGAAATTATGAAAAAATTCTCAGTAAGTAACAATTTCTTTCTTGAAGTCAACTCTTAGATACACAATACAGAAATTTCATTTAAGATATTATGAAAAAAATTGTAAGCAAGTAACAAACTCTTTCCTGAAGTCACCTCTTGGATACATAATGCAGAAACTTCATTTAAGAAACTATGAGAAAATTGTAAGTAAGTAACAAAGTCTTTCTTGAAGTCACCTCTTGGATACACAATACAGAAATTTCATTGAAGAAATTATGAAACAATTGTAAGTAAGTAGCAAATTCTTTCTTGAATTCACCTGCTGGATAAACAAAAAGACATTTTGTTCAAGAAATTATGACAAAATTCTAAGTAAGTATAAAACTCTTAATTGTTTTCACGACTTAAATATACTCTGTAGAAATTTAATTCAAGATATTATGAAAAAATTCTCAGTAAGAAGTAAGTAACAAACTATTTATCGATTTCACCTCTTGAATACAAAAAAAACAAAAAATATTTCATTCAAGAAATTATGACAAAATTCTAAGTAAGTAAAAAACTCATTCTTGAATTCGCCGTTTACATGTACAATACAGAAATTTCATTCTATGGGACCTCTACATGTGATTAAACGCGTTTTGAAACTACATGCTTTTTGCTTGCCTTTCCTTGGCGCCATTCCAAACGAGCGGGGATTCCCCACTGGTTCCCACACATTGCAAAAAAGTGACCAGTACGAAAACTCCACGTTTTCAACCAGACTGATATATATATATATATATATATATATATATATATATATATATATATATATATATATATATATATATATATATATATATATATATATATATATATATATATATATATATATATATATATATATATATATATATATATATATATATATATATATATATATATATACATATATGTATATATATATATATATATATATATATATATATATATATATATATATATATATATATATATATATATATATATATATATATATATATATATATATATCAGTCTAGTTGAAAACGTGGAGTTTTCGTACTGGTCACTTTTTTGCAATGTGTGGGAACCAGTGGGGAATCCCCGCTCGTTTGGAATGGTGCCAAGGAAAGGCAAGCAAATTATATATATATATATATATATATATATATATATATATATATATATATATATATATATATATATATATATATATATATATATATATATATATATATATATATATATATATATATATATATATATATATATATATATATATATATATATATATATATATATATATATATATATATATATCTCGGGGGAGAAATCTCGGGGGAGTATTCTCCTCAAAAATAATTTTCTATCTTAAAATCAACTACGCTGAATAAAATGGGTAGCTCAAAATTTTTATTGGAAGTGTTTGGGGGAATGATGGGCATGGGGAGGGGATAGTTGCCCTTCAGTCACTTTCGACTATTATAAAGGGAACTAGATATCTCGATTTCCAGTCGAATGAGCCTGTTTTGAAGTTTCTATGACAACACCTTCTATAAAAACCTTATATGCCCCCAGGGCATAAATTAAAACCCTTGCCCTGAGGGTTTTGGGGGAGTGTCCTCCTCAAACATATTTTTTCTATGCGGAAATCAACTACGCTGAACAAAATGGCTATTTCAAAATTTTTTTTGGATGTGTTTGGGGGATTCATGGGCGTGGGGGGGCTAGTTGCCCTCCAATCACTTTTGACTATTGAAAAGGGCACTAGCTTTTTGAATTTCCAATCGAATCAGCCTTTTTTTAAGTTTCTACGACAACACCTTCTATAAAAACCTTATATGCCCCCTGGGTATAACTTAAAACACTTGCCCTGAGGGTTGTGGGGGAGTGTCCCCCTCAAAAATATATTTTCTATCTGGAAATCAACTACGCTGAACAAAATGGCTATCTCAAAAGAGTGATTGGATGTGTTTTGGGAAATGATGGGCGTCGAGGGGGGGGGCTAGTAACACTCCAATCGCTTTCGATTATTAAAAAGGGCACTAGCCCTTTAATTTCCATTCGATTGAGCCCGTTTTGGAGTTTTTAAGACAATTTCTTCTATAAAAAACTTATATGCCCCCAGGGCATAACTGAAAACCCTTGCCCTGAGGGTTGTGGGGGAGTGTCCTCCTCAAAAATATATTTTCTATTTGGAAATCAACTAAGCTGAACTAAATGGCTATCTAAAAATTTTGATTGGATGTGTTTGGGGGAATTGTGGGTGTGGGAGGGGGCTAGTTGACCTCCAATCATTTTCGACTATTAAAAAGGCACTAGAACTCTCGATTTCCAATCGAATGATCCGTTTTTGAAGTTTCAACAACAACCCCTTCAATATAAAGTGCCTCTGGAGAAAAAAATAATGATAAATAATCAGAGGCAACGCTGTAGCGTTGCCTATAGTGAAGGCCATACGTGAAGGCTATTTTTTATAGTGAAGGCCATTTTTTATTATTATTATTTGTTTTCACAGAGGCACTTCATATGGAAGGGTTTGTCGTAGAAACTTCAATGGGGGTTAATTCGATTGGAAATAGAGAGTTCTAGTGCCCTTTTCAATTGTCGAAAATGATTGGAGGGCAAACAGCCCCCCCACGCCCACAATTCCACCAAACACATCCAATCAAAATTTTGAGATTGCGATTTTGTTTAGCAAGGGTTTTAAGTTATACCCTGAGGGCATATAAGGTTTCTATAGAAGGCGTTGTCGTAGAAACTTCAAAAAAGGTTCATTTGATTGGAAATTCAAAAAGCGAGTGCCCTTTTTAATAGTCGAAAGTAATTGGAGGGCAACTAGCCTCCCCCCCCACGTCCATCATTTCCTCAAACACATCCAATCAAAATTTTGAGATAGCCATTTTGTTCTGCATAGTTGATTTCCAGATAGAAAATTATTTTTGAGGAGGATACTCCCCACAACCCTCAGGGCAAGGGTTTTAAGTTATGCCCTGGGGGCATATAAGGTTTTTATAGAAGGTGCTGTCGTAGAAACTTCAAAACAGGCTCATTTGATTGGAAATTAAACGGCTAGTGCCCTTTTTAATAGTCGAAAGTGATTGGAGTGCAACTAACCCTCTCCCCCCGACGCCCATCATTTCCCCAAACATATCCAGTCAAAATTTTGAGATTGCCATTTTGTTCAGCGTAGTTGATTTCCAGATAGAAAATATGTTTTTGAGGAGGACACTCCCCCACACCCTTCAGGGCAAGGGTTTTAAGATATGACCTGGGGGCATATAAGGTTTTTATAGCAGGCGGTGTCGTAGAAACTTCAAAAAAGGCTCATTCGATTGGAAATTCAAAGGGATATTGCCCTTTTTAATAGTCGAAAGTTATTGGAGGGCAATTAGCCCCCCCACACCAATTATTCTCTCAAACACATCCAATCAAAATTTTGAAATGGCTATGTCGTTCCGCATCCACAAAGATATACAATATCTTTTGTTTATTATCACATGTAAATCATAGTTATGAAGCTTCTTAAGGTAAAATTGAAATGCTAAGAATGACCGGAAAATAACACAAACAAATCATTGCTTATGTCGGCCATTATTTAACAAAATTTGAACTTTAGCGTAAAGAGTGAGGTATTGACGAGGGGGCGAACTTCCTCATATACGCAATATGAGCGGGTACGCCTCCTCGTCAATACTTCGCTCTTTACACTAAAGTTCAAATCACAAAGGCCGTTTAATTAGAATAAATAGCTCTTTTGAAATTACTAAAAATACTTTAGCGTAAAGAGTAGGGTATTGAGAAAGGGAAGAACCCTCTCATGTGCGTAACAATATCTGTTCATTTTAAGTTTTAATGTTACTCCTTACTTTCAGGTGAAAAAACTTGCTTTTTATTTAATTTCTGATTGTGCTTTAAATAATTTTGAGATAGCCATTTTGTTCAGCGTAGCTGATTTCCAAATAGAAAATATATTTTTGAGGAGGACACTCCCCCACAACCCTCAGGGCAAGGGTTTTAAGTTATGCCCTGGGGGCTTATAAGGTTTTTACAGAAGACGTTCTCGTAGAAACTTCAAAACAGGCTCATTCGATTGGAAATTAAAGGGCTAGTGCCACTTTTAATAGTTGAAAGTGATTGGAGTGCAACTAGCCCCCCCCCCTCCCCGACGCCCATCATTTCCTCAAACACATCCAATCAAAATTTTGAGATGGCTATCTTTTTCAGCGTAGTTGATTTCCAGATAGAAACTATATTTTGAGGAGGACACTCCCCCACAACACTCAGGGCAAGGGTTTTAAGTTATGCCCTGGGGGCATATTAGGTTCTTATAGAAGGCGTTGACGTAGAAACTTCAAAACATGCTCATTCGATTGGAAATTAAAGGGCTAGTGATCTTTTTAATAGTCGAAAGTGATTGGAGTGTAACTAGCACCCCTCTCCCCCCACGCCGATCATTTCCCCAAACACATCCAATTAAAATTTTGTTCGGCGTAGTTGATTTCCAGATAGAAAATATAATTTTGAGGAGGACACTCCCCCACAACCCTCAGGGCAAGGGTTTTAAGTTATGTCCTGGGGGCATATAAGGTTTTTATAGAAGGTGTTGTCGTAGAAACTTCAAAACAGGCTCATTTGATTGGATATTAAACGGCTAGTGCCCTTTTTAATGGTCGAAAGTGATTGGAGTGCAACTAACCCTTTCCCCCCGACGCCCATCATTTCCCCAAACATATCCAGTCAAAATTTTGAAATGGCCATTTCGTTCAGCATAGTTGATTTCCACATAGAAAATATATTTTTGAGGAGGGCAATTCTCCACAACCCTCGGGGCAAGGTTTTTATAGATGGCGGTGTCGTAAAAACCGTAAAGCACCAATGGGGCAGTAAGTTTTAGGCTTCTGCAGTGAGGCGATACCCAAACTCTTGTTTGTAGTTATTTTAATTCGATTCAAACTTGATTTGCATATTCAATTTAAATTTCACTCGTTTTAAGATTTATTTATTCATTTACATTAATATATATTGTATGTTTGTTCGCATTTATTGTTTATTTAATTTAAGTAAGAGAATGATTCTTTTACCGTTAGGGGAGCGGGCAGTAGCCATACTCTTGTTTGTAGTGAAAACACTATTCATTAGAAGTACATAGCCCCTACTCCCTGAAGACGACCGCGGTCTAACAACCAATCCTTAATACAATTCTAACTTGTCTGTGAATTCTTTTCTGCCAATTATTATAATAAAAAAAGGTGAACTAATTTTGTAGAAGTTTGTGGCCACTTAAGTAAGAGAATGATAATCTATGAATCTATGAAGTACCCACATCGTTTTGACTTCCAACGATGTACGTGTAACAGCTATGCCATTGTCCCTGAAATGTTTTTCAGTAAATGAAGAAATAGTCACTTTCAACCTCAGAGTGGTTGAACCACCTAATGACCATCATTAAAATGAGAAACAGTTTCTATTTTGTACCAAAATTTTGAACATAATTTTAATTAAGTAATCCTAAGATCCGGAGTAATCCATGTTTTGCCTTAAATTTACCTAAATTGCAGCCTCTGGCATATGCATCAATTCTTTCATACCCTTTTCACTGTCATATTTTTTTATACTATTATCGAATATGTATATTTCCTGATTTCTCCCAAAATCATAAGAATATGCTGCTTGTGAAAGGTTATCTCTTGTGTAAAGTTTTAGACAATAGAAAACTAAAGGTCATAAGGGCAATAAGGTTTTGATGTTTTATTGTTTTTTAGTTGTGCACTAAGATTAGTGAAAACAGGGCCACCAACGAGAATTTTTTGTACAGCCAGCCCCGTCCGCCCACCCCTTAGCATTAAATCCGACCCCCTCTTCCCATTTGCAGCGCAAATTGGAAGATAGGTTTGTGTACTGCAACGATTATATAATTCTTTCTAGATACTAAAAGAATTTTTTCTGTTTTAGATTTTGTATCCATATAAAAGGATTTCCTCATTGCCATAAAGTGATTAAGGTTTCGATGTTTTATTGCTTTTTTAGTTATGCACTAATATCTGGAAAAACAAGACCACCAGCTATAAGCCTTTGTTCTGCAAGTCCTGTCCGCCCACCTCATTGCAATAAAACAGACTTTCTCCACTCAGTAGTTGCACAAATGGGAGGATATCTCTACATACTACTTGTTAATGGTTACCTTTTTTAGAAAAGCTATTTTAGATATTTTTTTTTTATTAATGTTTTCTGTTAATATGTCTTTGACAATAGAAATCCAAAGGTCATAAAGACCATAAGACTTTAATGTTTTATTGGGCCCTTTTGTAAAAGCTCCTCATTTTGTTGTGGACAGCCAGCCCCACCTGTCCAACCCTTAGCGTTAAACCTGATCCCCTAATATCCTTCCATTTGCAGCGCAATTCGGAGGATAGGTTTATATACTGCAACAATTATACAATTTTTTCTAGATACTAAAAGAATTTTTTTCTGTTTGTAGATTTTGCTTCCATATAAAAGGATATCCTTATTGCCATAAAGGCAATAAGGTTTCTACATTGTATTGTTTTTAGTTTCGCAATAAGATCAGTAAAAACAGGGCCACCAACTGGAATGTTTCGCATTTGCAGCGCAAAGTGGAGGATAGGTTTATGTACTGCAACGATTATCTAATTCTTTCTAGATACTAAAAGAATTTTTTCTGTTTTAGATTTTTCTTCCATATAAAAGGATTTCCTCGTTGCCATAAAGGCAATAAGGTTTTGATGTTTTATTTGTTTTTAGTTTCGCAATAAGATCAGTAAGAACAGGGCCACCAACTGGAAGGTTTTGCACAGCCAAAACTATTGGGCCTTCTTCTAAGAACTCCTTATTTTCAAAAAACAGCTCATTTGATTAGTTATCACGTACCTTTTTAAGATTCAAAAGTTTTGAGAAGGCATCCCCCCTTACACCTTTTTTCTTCAAATGGACCAGATAGATTTGGAATAGCTATTTTAGTTCAAAATATTCCTAAGGCAAAAAAATTACAGTGACATATAAGGTTTTCTCATGAAGAAAATAGGGCATCTTTCCAACCCCATAATATTCTCGCATTTGCAGCGCAAATGGGAGGATAACTA
Organism: Artemia sp. Qi Xiang Cuo; assembly: GCF_049724085.1. NCBI lineage: Eukaryota > Metazoa > Arthropoda > Branchiopoda > Anostraca > Artemiidae > Artemia > Artemia sp. Qi Xiang Cuo. Next base: position 51,961,257 of record NC_142813.1, read on the forward strand.
TATACTGCTTGTGAATGGTTATCTCTTGTGTAAAGTTATTTTAGTTTATTTTAACAGAAAATAGGGCATGTTTGATCGTGGATCTTCTTGATGCGCTGCTAGTTGTGTATAAATGCACTGAGATTCGTGAAAAAAGTGCTCTAATGTAAAGGTTTCACACAGCCAACCCTGTCCGCCCCCTAGCATCAAACCCGACCCCTTAATATCCTCCCACTTACAGCGCATATAAATATGTGTCTGTGAGTACCACAGCTTTATAGACTCCTTGTCCATGGTTATCACCTATATAAGTTTGTTTTATTAATTGTTACTTATCCTTTCAGGTCATATAATGGAGGCAGCTAGGTTATAATATTTCTGTAGAAATTCATTATGATTTATTTGAATATGAAGTAGAAATATGATTCATTTAAATCAAAATATAGCTTATTATAAAACTTCATAGAGTTGACATTTTTCATATTTTTAATAGAAAACTAAAGTCAAATCAAGTTACAGCCATATTTGAAAGAACCAAAGAAAGAGTATTTGAAAGAATAGGACTAAATGTACACATAAAAGAAGTTTTTACTTGTCATTCTGCTGTTAAAAGGGTGTCCTCTACTCACAGAAAATCCTTTTATACGGAGGCAAAATCTACAAACAAAAAAGTTCTTTCAGTATTTACTCTAACTCCAATTTTTCAAATTTTAATTAAAAGTTTCGAATAACAAAACAGGGAAACTGAGATCTTTCATCTAGTTTTACTCCACAAAAGAATATATAACAGCAATAATAGATGACAGATCAAAACAGAAAGTTAAAGACATTTCACAAAATTGTGTGAAAAATATTGTAAAGAAAAAATGGCTGTAACTCCAAACTTTACCGAAATAAAATGTAAAAACATTAGATTTTAGAATAAATTACAAAATAAATAAACTTGACAGAAATTCGTAAGTGGTAATTCTTTCAAAATGTTATTCCTTTCCATGAAGGACATTAGCTAGGCTAAAGGCTATAAGTGGTATGCTTCCTTTAAAATGTTACTCCTTTCCAAGAATAACATTAACTAGGCTACAGGCAGCAAGGCTATTGAAATATATATGAAAAAAATCAAAAATTTAAAAGTCATATAATTCCTTCACAATGTTATTCCTTCCAAGACTGCATGTAAATAAGATTCATGTTTCTAGCTATCTGAAGTTCCCTTTCGTATCGCGTTATTTTTAACCCCTAAATAAACTATTCTCATGTCACTTGCTGCTTGTCTTGCTATGATTGATCAGAATGACAAAATAATGAAATCAGTATAATTGACTAGCATCCAACTATGCAATATATTACAAACTGGAAAGTATAAAAATAAACATATTCCTGTCCCGTCACGTTGTCCTCTTGTGAAAAAGAATCCTTAGTATTGAGTCTATAAAAATATAGAGTAATTTTTCTAAAGTATAGATATTCAGTATAAATCTTGAATATATACAAAGGCTATCAAGAATAAGATAAATGGTCGGTGAAATAACATTTATTACAATTGTAAGATTTAGATATTTGAAACCTCTCGCTTGTGGTTTGCTTCGAAGTAATGCATTTTTGAAGTGAATGGTAAAAGTAGCTTTACAATATTTACGATCGTTCCTAGAATTACACTCTCTGGATAGCCTTAGATAAGAGGATCTGAGTTTTAATTGCTTTATTGACAGCATTTAAAAATGTGAAAGTACTTTCTATTTTACCTTAATCATAAAAATGGGTAAACTAGTGTAATCTTAAACCATGTGGTAGTCAAATTCATGAGTATGTATCTTAAACTACGCGGTAATCTATCTAATCCAATCTGCATGGTAATCCAATCTTTGAAGCATCCATATCATTTTGAATTCACACGACGTAAGCATTACAGCTATGCCAGTGTCCCTGGAATCCTTTTCAGTAAACGGAGAAATAGCCACTCTCAACCTCAAGAGTGGTTGAACCACTTATTGGTAATCATGAAATATTTAGAACACTTTTTTTTTACCTTACTTTCGAACATTATGTAATTCTTGTATTCCTAAGATCTCTAGTAGTTTATTTTTCGCAATGGTCTAGTCTAATATGTAGTAACTAATCTAATATATCATCTCGATTTTTAGGAATACTTTTCAAGAATGAGAAAAGTCATATCTGATAGGTCAGCCGCATCCATGTGGTTTTGATTTCTTACAATCTAATCATTGCAGGTGCACCAGCGTCCCTCAAGTGTTCGTCTGTACAAAAGTAATGGCCACAATCCAAAGTTGTACCAATGTGAATTGCGGCAGCAATAATCTTGTACATTTGGGTTGACTTAGAAAATTCGTTGTAACTTTTGCCAGTAGTATACACTCGTCCGTGGTTTCAATACAAATTGAGTCCACATCGATCTCTATGATATTTCTACAGTTTTTGTGTATCATTGTTCTTCGATCCAAATTTATTGCAAGGAACTGGCTTGTTTTGGTAAATACTGTTTTCAGTGTCAGATTGTGTTGATACGGAAATTTTTTGCCCACTAGGTGTGGGTTTAATACTCTATGAAACGGAATGTCCGTGCTATCAAGTTCTCCTTTCCACGCAGGTGCATCTGGGTTAAGAACCCCTAGAACTGGAAAGTAGCTAACTTTTACATCTGGGAATGTGTCCCCAATTTGAGTTCAATGACAGCTCTCACACACCCAAAACTTTTGATTCTTGAAATGGAATTTCTCACTTAGTGCACTTTCATTGATTACTGGATTTGCCATGGTGTTCTCATAGTCAATTCTTTCAAATAGAGCCTCCCAGAATTCACATAATGACTGCTGCCTTTGCTCTGAAAAACCGTATTGACTTGGAAGTAAGCTCCAAAGCATCTTGGTTGATTCCTTCTTTTGAAGAGATGACAATGCAAGACGTTCAATTTCTTTTGAAACTGGGCCTTTCAAATGGGCAAGCGTGTCAAAGAGTACTTCGTGCATGCTAAAGAGACACTGAACAGCCGAGTTTACATAACACGAAACGTTGTCAAGATTATATAGCCCTTTCCTGCCTCCTCCAATTCCTGACTTGTAAAGGCCATGTAAAGTGTCTTGGTTTTTAGCACGTTTTGGAGACAACACTTCTTTAACGCTTATTCTTCTGTTACTGTTATTATACTCTTGGATTCTTACACTTATTTTTTCCGTGTTTCTGGGGTCTTTCAGGTGTCGTCTCTTTGCAAACCATTGGCTGCTTAGGTTTGTCAAAAACACAGAGATTTGGTCTGTATTTACTTCTTAGACGGTTATATTCTGTGATCGCCTCACGGTCGGCAAAAAAATTTTTCTATCCAGTTCTATGAGATATAATCCAGCACTACTTGTTACTCTTGACAAGGCAACATAAATCATTCCTGGTCCAAAACATGTGTTTCCAGCATCAACTATAGCACACTCTAAGCTAAGGCCTTGTGACTTATGGATCGTAATAACAAAAGCTAGCTGTAGTGGAAACTGTCTTCTAGTGTAATAGATTTGTTTTAACGCTTCAAATCTCACAGGTTCACGGGATATTTCAACCATGTTTTTTTTTTCAGTAAATTGTACAGTGATGCTACCAATTTCACCATTTGGTAGACTTTTAAATCCTTTGACATATCCCATTGACCCATTAACTAATCCTTTCTCATCAGCAATATTTCTTTGTTTGCATAACTTTTGCCCCAGTGCACAACACCAGATTCTTTGATGCGCCACCAGTAAGTTTAATGTCATCTTCAAAACGAATGACATTATTCTCTGCTTCTTCCTCAATTCGCTTATCTTTAACGACCGAGGAAAGTTGGTCAATTGCAGTTAGAGTCAATAAATTTGAGCTGGATTTTTGTAAAATTATTGTATTCACTAGTTTACAATCATCATTTGTGGGCATAAGAATAACAGGATACTTTCCTTCATTAGCCAGTCGTAGATATCAATCTTAAACTTCTTCAGGGATAGCTCTTTGGTCCTTACCAAATTTTCTTGCATTGAGATTATGAAGTTGGGTCTCTTCACACTTTCCAACTCGAATGTTTGCTAGAGTTTCTCCGTACACTTTGTCTGTTTTTTGTCTCATGTTGATAGTCAGTTCATCATAATCAAACTCCTTCCATAGGTCAAATGTACCAATGAAACCAATACGATTTCGAATTTCAAGACGCGTCAGACAAGCATATGGTGCATTTGCTAAAACTGGTCGTAGTTGAAGAAGATCACCGACGAGAACACAGTTACTATTTCCCATTGAAAGATTGTTTGACATAATCTCTGTAAGACGCAAGTGAAAATACATCATCATTAATGACGAAACCATGCTTGTCTCGTCAATGATAAACAGACGTGTTTGCGACAATTTTTTCCCCAGTGTAAGTAACTGTTCAGAGGAGAGAGGATTATATTATGCCGTTGTTTGCTTGTCCACTGGCAAACTTATACATCGATGTATTGTTAAACCTTTTTTGCTGCTAAATGCAAGTCCTGTTGGGGCCATAACGACCACTGGGCAGATTTCTTTTCTAAATTGGTTACAAAGTATTCTTCGATTAACATCAATGACTAGTGATTTTCCCGTTCCTCCAAATCCGGAAACGAACATTTTAAGTGATTTTTGAGTGTTTCCACCATTGATGATAGCCAAGACTTTGTCAACTATTCTTCTTTGATCAATATTCAGTGATTTGTAGTCTGATTGTAACTGATCCATTGTGTCAAACTCCAAAATCTGTCTGTTTGCTGCTGTCAGGTCCTCCATTGCATCAGCAGCTCTGTCAATTACTTCTCCTTGTATTGCGTTATCGGAATCATCTATTTCTTCAAAAATTGTAGTCTCATTGTCAATTTTATTATGATCAATTACTTTAGCTCTCTCTCGGACTTTCTCTTCAAATTCTTTGTCAATTTTGAATTTGGACACCAGTTTTTGGTGATAGTTCACCATTTCTGGATATTTCAAACTTCAATACAGTATGTTTCAAAAGTGGTTAGGCCACTGACTATAATGTCACTTTCTTTTCTCCATGGTTTAAAAAGGTTGAGAGGCATGGTATAATAAAGTTCATTCTTCTCGTCAGATTCAAGGGGATTAATTTTTTTCTGTCTAATGATGTAAGGTCTGTGGATTCGCTTTCTTAAGTAGAATGATACATTTTTCAGTCTCATACTCTCATCCTTTCCTTGTTTTTCACGTTGATACCAACTAAGCAGCTAATATAAATTGATATTTTCAAAACTGTCAGGTCTATTTGTAGGCACATCAGATGCCCAGTGGGCGACAAATAAATCTGAGCTTTCTGGGTCTTTTTCAGCAAGTTCTTCTATTTCCTTATAGGTTTTCAGTGTCCTTTTCAATTCTGTTAGCTTTGATAAATCGACAAGTCTAAATTGTCTTGAAAAACTATACAGTTTAGTACCAAGAAGCCTATCAGCTGCTTCAATGGCACCAACTTGGCGTGTTTTCACTGAGTTTAGTAAATAAAACCAAGCTTTTTGACTAAGGGATTTAAGGGATTTGTTAATTTCTTCCCACATATTGTCAACATCAGAACTTTCTGCCTTCGTCATGTAATTTGTGATATAATACGGTAGTTTTGAACCAATGTGAGCAATATACTGAACGTCAGCATTGGAAAAATATGGCATCAATAATGAAGGGCTATAGTCAATAACATAGCACTCAGTGTCTTTACGTTGAAGGTCGTAAATTCTCTTACGTGGTTTTTTGCGGTTTGATCCGTGAGCTAAGCAGTCAATGATGTCATGCATCTCCGTCTTTTCTTTTAAAGGACTTGGAAATCCAAATCTACAGTAGCTGATCCATTTTTGGTTTCTTTTGAATTTTCGCTGGCAGTATTTTTTGCATCGACGTATTTGATGATCGGCAGCTAATTTGTGGAGCGTTGGACTTGTTGAAACTTGTTGAGCGTTGGAGCGTTGAAAATATTGAAGACTCCATGTCTCCATCTCGGTTTTTGAGACAATCCATAAAATCGCAAATGTTTTGGTGAGGTCGTACAGTGCCCAGCATATGACCAATGCTATTACAGAAATGTGAAAGTTCTTGAACTTGAAAGCTATGGAATAAGTATTGTATATCTTGACGGAACTGTGGATGTCGACTTAGAAGACGGCATTTGATTGAGACGGCATGTAATCAGAATTCCTAATATAAAACTGACGGGTTATGTCTCTCATGTAGTTTTTTCCGTCGGGAAAAAGATTAGGGAATGCCATAACATCAATTCTTTCTTGAAACAAATCTTCACCTATACCAACCAGTTTTTTCATTTGAAGTTGATCGCATTCAACGTTCTTATTTTTCTGGAAGTCTTCTATGAAGTCTTTTGGGACAGATCCGTCTAGTGGCTGTATTGAAAAATGTTCAACCAGGTTAGATCTTGCATCATTAGATAACTTTTTAAAAATAGCACCTTCCGGTATATTATGTGGGTTTTCTTGACCTTCTTCTTTTTCCAATAGGCGATTTGTAAGTACTTGCTCCAATTCTTCTATTGTGAACGCATATATATTTTTATACAAATAATTGTTGTCTTTTAAACCAAAGAAGAGTGCTGTGTATCTTCCTCAAATCAATCAGTGTAAACCTTACGTTTCTTTTGTAGGTAGGTTGACCGTTGACAATAATCACAAAGCTATGTATGTTTAGTAACTTCTCCGGAAGTATTTCTGTATTTGCTTGAACATCTACTGGCAAATAAACGATTCTTCTTTTAAGAGCATTAGTTAGTTCAGTTGCAGGTCTCTTTGATCCCATTACTTGTCCTAGTCTTAAAATAGTTAGTCAGGGCATGACACACCGAATTAGTGCCAATTCAAACTCTTTCAATGTTGCTATGCATTCAGGAGCTGCTTTCACTTGAAGATTATTTACAACAGAACGAACGTTGTCTTTACATGAAAGCATTTTTCATGCACAGTAATCACATAATTGAAATATATCTAATATATTCTCCCTCCAGCCAGTGGAAAATCTAATTTCTTGTCTTTCTTCTATGGTTTCGTCTAATAAAGTCGTAAACATTTCATTGAATCCCTTTCTCTTTGAAAATGCTCTTAGAAACTTAATATCTTTTGTATTTTTCAACTGTTCACAACAGTCGCATGGAACCGAAGGATACTCATTCCTAATCTGGGCTACTCTAATTAGATTCTTTCCAAAGGTACTCATTATCTGATATTCATCAGTTGACACTCTAAGATTAGATATATGTGGGTTAACATTTCTATATTTAGTTTGAATTTTACAAATTGCTTCTTGAACAAGGGAGTGAAGCATCTGAAAGTTTCCTGAAGTCCTGACAACGGTTATGTCACTAATTATTTTATATTTGTACCCAGCCTTATACAATGCTCTGACAAAGTTTCTATGGACGGGAAAATGCGGAGCTAAGGGTCTTAGAGCTCGAAAAGCACTGTCACAACCATTTTTGGGGTGACAGTAATATGAATGTCCATGCTTTTGCAACAAAGTAAAGAAACTTTTGCAAATATCCAAGTCATCTAGGTATCCTATGACAAGAGAATATGTTGACGATTTTTCTTCACTCATATCAGCTATATCAGGAAATAATTGTTGACATATTTCAATATTAACTGATTCATATTTACAAAGTTGAGGATGACATTTCCATTTCACTGAATCTTTGTTTTCGGGATTTGCTTTTTTAACGTCCCATGTTATATCACTCATTTCCAGATCATCAAAAAGTATTTGACCTACCATACCTTTGTGGGTTGCAGTAGATGCAACCTGTTCATCAATATTAATTGTTCCTTTAAACTCATTGTCACTTATTGTGGCTGTATCTTCGTTTATATATATATATATATATATATATATATATATATATATATATATATATATATATATATATATATATATATATATATATATATATATATATATATATATATATATATATATATATATATATATATATATATATATATATATATATATATATATATATATATATATATATTTTATAAGTTTATATTTTTTCGTTGTTTATAAGTGTTGCTCACTATATTATTATATTATGATTATTACATGCATTTGTTTCAATGCATTGAAATACTTCATATAAATAGAAAAAGAAAATAAGATTATTAAAAATTGCTGAAAAATCAGTTCATGCAGTATTTGCCACCCCAAAGAAATTTCCTGGCGGGGCTGATGATGACGTACCTTGTCCTTTCTACCAATGTGCTAGAAGAAATCGGAATGTAACATTTTAGATGTATATAGAAACAATATAATTAATTCCTACTCCCTCCCCCCACTTCTTTCAATATTTATCTGAAGCCTCGTGAAGAGTAAGCAGTTTGCCAATTAAAACGTACTTTTTTTTAGGAATCTACTCTACCTATACAATGAATTATCCCTCCTCATTATAGCTGATGTGCAATTACAGATGGCCAAATATAGCCCAATTTTACTATTAATAAAATGAATCAACCTCGTTGACTCCAGTGCTGCCACCTTGTGGCATTATTTCTTTTACACCTGGAAAGCCTAAAATATAGTTATTCATACTTTTAAATCAATTAGCTTTTAAAAATTTTAAATTGATTGCAAATTCATGTGCAATTACAGATGGCCAAATATAGCCCAATTTTACTACAAATAAAGCCAATCAACCTCGTTGAATCCAGTGTTGCCACCGTGTGGCAGCCGTGTGGCAAGCCTTAAATATAGTTATTCATACTTTTAAATCAATTAGCTTTTAAGAATTTTAAATTGATTGCAAATTCATCCTCTTCGGGGTAAAGTTGTAGTTTTGTGCCCTAAAATAGCAAGAAAACAAGATCTTCCCTTTGTCCATTCTTTATGGTAACTTGAAAAAAAGCTTTACGTTTGAATGAGCTCCCTCCCAATTATCTTGGACCTTCAGTTTGATACAATCACCCTTGGGAAACATCAAAACAAATGAACATGCATCGACAATAAACATAATTCTTCTAGAAAAAAATGCGAAATTCCACATTTGGAAGATTGGAGCTTGAAACCTCTACGGTAAGATTCCCTGATATTATGTATCTAATAAATGAATTTTCAATAAGATCGCTTGCTTTTTCTGGGGGGGGGGGGTGTTTTGTTTTATTTTGCATGCAATTTAATTTCTCTTTTTATTTGAGAGTTTTGTGGTGATACTTTCTAATTAAGTCAATTTGGAATTTAGCAAAAGTATTAAGACGCAAATACAAAAGTTTAGAAATACCCCTTTATATTAAGATAAGGAACATACCCTGGCAAGTTTATGCCTAACAGGAAATTGAGATATTACCGCTTCCTAGCTATATGCGTCAGTTCGGTCCCGGAAGGTGTGGTTGATAAAATATATAAAAGATACATTTTATGGGAAGGGGCCGCCAGAAATTAATCTTATGCCGAACTGACCTCTGGTCCGTTGATTTAGAAATACCTTGAAATACTGTCGGATCATTGCAAGTGTCTAAGTATTTTATTATATATTATTGTAGATTTCTTATATTTGTTAACTGAGTAAAATTATTGTATTATAGCCAAACTCTCTACAATCTACATTTAGTCTCTCGAATATACCCAGTTGGTATGCCTCATTAGTCCGGTCATAGCCTAAGGCACGCTACCAAAGTGTAATCACCTTAGGGCCATTGTTTATCTCCCCTATAAAAGGAGAATAAAGGCAACAACCACAACATCACTTTAATAACATAAAAACCACCTTACCACAACTGATGGCGGTTGCAAAAACTGGGTCGAGAGGGCTAGATAAAAATAGTAGATTAAAAAAAATGGCTTTACCAGAGGAGAAAATGGCTTCCCTATCAACGGTACTTGAAATTGCCAAAATTATACCAAAATACGCGGGAATTTCAGATGTAGATGAGTTTATCGAAAAATTGAAAATTTTCGACGAACTAACTGAATCGTTTGACGATAAGGTCAAAGAGCAATGCGTTGTAGCCAGATTAAAGGGAAGCGTCCTTAAACATTTCGAGGCAATTAAGAAGAAAGAGCCCAAGGACATTAGTACTCTAATTGAATCTATTAAAACAACGTTCATACAGACAAGCATCTCTGAGAGGCTAAGAACAGAGATAGCGATATTCAATACCTCAACTAGTATCAGGAAATATATGGACAAAATTTGTCGATCTGTATGCTAACAGTTAGAGAAAGGCGGAAATGACGAGACAGTACAGAAAGTCCAATTACATACTTTTACGCAAGGGTTACCAAAAAGCTGTTAAGACTAATATTATCACGGAAACCTGAAAATTTAGAGCAGGCTATAATCCTAGTAGAAACAGCAGGCCGAATGGACTGCGAAAACTTCCGAGGTGTATGCCTTATCCCCATTGCTGCCAAGCTCTTCGCAGTCATACTTTTAAATAGATTCAGAGACACCAGAAACAGCTGAACACGACCAAACCAAGCAGGATTCCGGCCGGGTATGGGTTGCTATGACCAGATTTTTAGCCAGCGACAGATCCTTGGACACCGGCTTAAACACCAGCAGGAAACAATCCAAATCTTCATAGACTTCATTACCGCGTTTGATTCGGTCCATCGTGATGCAGTATTGGTAGCAATGAGAGAGGACAGTGTGCCTGAGAAGATCATCAATCTGCTCAAGGTATACTATGCTGGAACAAAGGCCCGGGTAAGAGTCAATGGCGATCTTTCAAATCTGGTCCTGATCGAGGAAGGTGTACGTCAAGGCTGTGTCCTTTAACCAACTTTTTTCAACTTAGTCATCAATTGGATCCTCAGGGTCCTGGACAATTATAAAGGCGTTGCAGTTAGCCCGTCTTTCTCCGTCACAGATCTTGACTATGCTGACGATGTGGACATGCTTTCTGAATCCGTTGCAGAAGCCCAGGCTATGATAAATGACGTGGGAGTCAAGGCACTTTCTACTGGTCTCCAAATAAGCCTACCAAAAACCATGAGAACCGATGGGATTGATGAAATCCCTGTGACCCTGAATGGTAATCAGATAGAGGACGTTCAGTCGTTCAAATACCTCAGATCGATGGTAAATCCTGCGAGCGAATCTTCAAAAGAAATCCAGAGCCGTATATCGTCAGCCTGGAGTGTCTTCCTTCAATTACGGAAGTATCTCTGGAAGAGGAGCGAACTATCACTACGTACAAAGCTCTGAGTGCATGAAGCTATGGCTCTCTCTGTCTTCCTTTATGGATGTGAAACGTGGTCACTTAAAGCAGCCAAAGCGTTGAGCTTGAATATACTCAACCACAAATGCCTGCGCTATATCCTGGGTATCCGCCTCTCAGATAGAATCTTGAATGAAGAAGTAAGGAGAAGATGTGGAGATTGCCCACTTGTTTCTGACATTGTTAAGCATAGGAGACTGAGATGGTTTGGCCACACAATGCGAAGACCAGATGACCATATAAGCAAAAAATGCCTCAAATGTCTACCACTACCTGCTTGGAAGAAGAGGACAGGAGGTTAAAAGAAGACTTGGCTAGCAACAGTTAAGTCTGATATGGAGCCGATGGGGGAGTTCAGAAAATACGCCCGTCACTGGGATTGCCAGTGCCTGGAAATGATGAAGCCTGCCACCCTCGAGCAAAACCTATAGAAGGAGACATTTCATCATCTGCTGGGAGCCATGATGAGTTTGGATGCGGTTTGAACATACAACAAGTACAAGCACAAGTACAAGTAGTAGAAACAGAGGTCAAAATTGACGACGCCATGAAAGAGTTTGATCGGATGTCGATAAATAACACAGGAGCTCAAGAAAGTATAAAATATGGAAAGGGATAGAAGCGGGTGAGCTTTGAGGAGCCAAATCGTGAGCCAAAAAAGCATGACGGAGGCCAAGAGTTACCGTCTAGGGAAGTAGCTGACAGGTTCCATGATCTTGAGAGATTAGAAGCTAATAATTATAAAAAATATGGGCACCCACCCCACCAAAGACAGATAGTTGGGGAACCAACTATGACATATCAAGAATATTTAGAAGTAACCAGGAAACCAACAAACAATTTCAGAGAAAATTTAATTGCAATTATTGTAGCAACCCAAACACTATGCAGCAGATTGCTGGCATAGAATACGCAAAAAGGACGGACGGACAAGACAAGACACCAGTTCAGAACGCAGGGGGGGGGGGTTGAACTGTAGGAAGGCAGGGAACAAATAATACTTGGCAAACGCCTAATAATATTCGTAAATTTAGACCTAGAAGGCAAACGGTTAACAACACCCAGGGTCAAAACAGCAGCGCTGATGAAAACTGGGATAACCCTAGAAACTATTAGTCAAACAGTGGGCATTCAAACGGAGAAACCAGCCTGTAAGTGGACAGAGCTGAATCCTTACATAGACCCCTTTATAGTTTAGAGTTTTGTGATACAAATGCAAATAAAAATAGTCTACCGATTTTGCGTTGTTTAAAAATTGAGTGTTTTCAAAATTTACCATATTTAGTAGATACTGGTGCGTCTAAATCATCAATTCGAGAGGAATTTTTTAAGAGGTTTCCTCCTAGTGTCGATAATCACGTAAGCAGATGCCAGAAGACCCTGACATCAGTAACAGGTCAAAAGCTGACAATTTTTGGGGAATGTCTGTTAAAATTTAGCACAGGGGATAAAGAAATAATAGTGATGGTGATAATATGTAAGCAGCTACCATTTCCTTATATTCTAGGAGTAGACGCTATAGGGAAATATTGCATCATATGGGAACCCCTAAATGATACAATAACCATAACCCAGGCAAATGAAACTAATAAGCCAATTTGCGTAACAACAGATAAAGAGATTGACGGTTCGAATTATAACCTGAAAATAAACTGAAAAATCACAATAGAAAGGGAACCAACAGCTCAAGTGCTAGCGACATTAAATACAACAGAAGGAAAGGTTAAAACAATGGATGCAATGATCGGAGGATACACCCTCGATGAATACCCCACAATTTTCGTGGAAAATCAAGTTATTAAAATTGAAAATGGTATAACATACTTATAACTATAAAATCTAAGTAATAACAAAAAAAGCTGAACCAAATAGGGCTTGGGTCACTATAAAAGATTACAAATTCAGAAATAAAATCTCTAAGCAGCCCAGAATTAAGGGTAAATTTCACTAGTCACGAACAAATATCATCAAAACCGCAACGAAATGAAAAATGTAGAAAGACAAAACTGACTTTTTGCAACAATTTGAATTAAAACATTTAACAGAAAACGTAAAAACCCGGGTGGGAAATATTCTTTGGGATTTTAGATAGACACCCGCAAGACACAAAGCGGATTACGGATTAACTCACTTAATCACGCACTAAATATCAACACAGGACCTTCGAATTAAAAAGTCTCCGTATAAAACACCTTATAATTTAAAACCATGTCTGGACGATCAAATAAAGGAACTGGAAGAACAGGGTATAATTAAGGAAAGTGTTAGCGATTGGTGTTTTCCACTAGTAATAGTCAGAAAAAAAAGATAATACCTGGAGGTTATGCATAGATTTTAGAGCGCTAAATGCAGTCACGGTAAAAGATATTATGAAACTACCACGAATTGACACGATATATTTGCTGGGAGGTACAAAATACTACACTAGTTTTGACTTAACAGCAGGATATTGGCAAATAGCCATAGATCCAGAAACAAAGCACAAAGCAACAGTAATCTTAGAAGATGGAAGGACGTTTACATTTGAACGTATGTCTTTCGGTTTATCATTTAGTCTAAACTGTTTTAGTCGTCTAATGAATTTGGCGTTAAAAGATAACGAACAGGAAGGAAAAAAGATACCTTGGCTTACTTAGATGATATAATTTTGTTTACTGAAAACCTGGAAAACTATTTAGTTGGACTTACAAAAATACTGGAAAAATTTGAAAAAGTAAGATTAAAATTAAAACCAGAAAATTTAAAAATAGTAGTACCAAAACTAGTTTTTTTACATCTGATAAACCAAGGTACGACTTTGCCAAATCCAGAAAAAGTTACGGTCATGGAAAAGATTTACAGCCACCAAAAGATCAAAAAAGCTGCAAATCTGTTTTTGGTTTGCTAAGTTATTTCCGACAATATATTAAAAAAATATGCAACAAAAGCACAATCTTTGACAAACATTTTGAAAAAATTAAAAAATTCGAATTTCAATCGGACGCAATACAGGCGCTGAATGAAATTAAAAGGCAATTATTACAGGCACCAATTCTTAAACTACCAGATTTGTCACAAGACTTCTGTTTACAAACAGATGCGTCGGGGTTAGGAATTGGGGCCATATTGTTAAACATAAATTCTGAAGGAGTAGAATCAATAGTCCAATACGCTAGCAGGTCGCTGACAGAGGCAGAAAGAAAATATTCGACGGTTGAAAGAGAATACCTAGTAGTTGTAGTTTTTACAAAATATTTTCGCCAATTTTTACTTGGAAAAAAATTCATTTTATGCTTAGACCAAAAATCACTAATTTGGCTATATACGATGCAAAATACTTCAGCGTGGCTGACACGGTGGATACTACGTAAGCAGGCATATTCATATAACCCCAATATATATAAAGGGCCTTACAAACATTTTACCAGACTATTTGTCACGATATCCGGATACGGAAGGAAATTTGATAACAACCAACCAAAACGAACTGAAAGAGGTGGAAATACTATCTAATGGAAATATTTCGAATCATCAAGATAAAGATGATTTTTGTTTAGAAATTAAATCTTTTTTATCAAAGGGAACGGAACTGCCACAACACTTTAAACATTTTTTGAAGGACTTAGATAATTATGATCTGGATAAAAGTAAAAATCTTTTGGTAAGATATTACAGAGTACCCTAAGAATATAGAAAAAATGAATTAAAAATTATACCAGTAATTCCAATATCACCGGAAGGAGAAATTCATATGGCACACGCAACTATTGGCTGTTACATGGGAGAAGCGAAATGTATTGGGAGGATAAAAGGAAATTTTTATTTTCCAAAAATGTTCTCAAAAGTAAAAGCTTTCATACAGAGCTGCCAATAGTGTGCCAAACGAAATTCGCAACCAAATACCCCTAGGGCCGAATTAGGTCAATACCCCACCCCTGCATGGTTAGGAGAATTAATGTCAATAGACATTTGGGGGCAGGAGGAAGTTTACCAGTTTCTAGAAAAGGAAATAGGTGTGTATTAGCCGTAGTTGACGATGTTGACTCATATTTAAACGCTTTTCCAATTAAAAACGAAAAGACAAAAACCATTGCGAAAGATTTAGTCAACCAGCTATTTTTGGAACACGGAATTTTTCCTAGAATTTTACTTCATGACAATGGGCCATGTCTTAGATCCAAATTATTGCACAAAGTTACGGAATATTTGGTGGTAAAGCGATGGTTTACCTCGTCATACATGGCATCAGCTAATGGAAATGCTGAACGCCAACATAGAGAATTAGCTTACATGCTGGGGATACTCGCAAGAGAGGAAAATGAGAATTGGGACGAACACATACCATTCGTAGTCTTTGCATTAAATATGGCTTTTTCACGTTCTTTAAAAGAAACACCATTTTTTTAAAACATCTAAGAGATCCCAGAATTTGTTTAGATGAAATGCAAAATGATAGAATATATTACAATCTGGACAAATACAAACAAGAAATGGTTATGTGACTGAAAAAAGCTAGGTAACAGGTTAAAGACAATTTGAAAGAAGCAAAAATAGAACAAAAATAAAAATATGACATAAAAAGCAAAAATAAGACAAATCATTGTTTAGGAGACTTGGTCTATGTATACAAAACCAATCTAGAATTGACAAAAAAGTTAAAACCGAAATGGTACGGGCCCTACAGGATTGTAAAAATTCTACCAAATAACTTAACCTATGTTCTAAAACATCCGTATGATGAAAAGGAAGAAATAGTACACCATGATAGAATGAAAAAAGGATTATTCTCAAAACCATTGAAATAAGAGCCTGTTCCTTCAGACGAAGTAATAGATGAAACAATTTCACCAGTATATATCAGAAGGCTATATGAATTCTATGACCTTTTTAACGACCACAACAATTGGGAGAAGTGGAAGGAATATTTAGCCCAGTCTTGGCTACAAACTTTCCAAAACAAGCAAGAAAAAAAGGGAAAAGTTCAATGATCATCAGATACTAGCGATGAAAGCGATAGAGAAGAGCCTCAAACACAACCTACTGGTTTAAGACATAATAAACCAGAGGTTAGATCCGAATAGGAAGAAAAGTTGGAAGAAACCAAAGAATTATCTGATTTTCATACGCTAGACTTGCCTGCAGTCTTAACACAAAATGGCTTTTGGAACAAACACCATCTAGCAGACGCGAGCTAACAGAATGTGAAACCGATAATTCTTCTAAAGAAACAGATATAACTAAACCTGGGCCATCGTTAAGAAAAACCTCCTTAAGAGAAAAATTATGGAGAACAGTAAAGAAGCCAGAAAGACAGCAACAAGTTTCTTCTTCGGAAGCACAAGTGGCTAAAGCACTAATGAAAAAGGCCAAACATTTTGAGGACCGGAGGTTTAAGACATTTGACGAAGCAACAAAACCATGCTCGAATTTGGATTCTTGTAAATAACATTATAGAGATCACGGAAAAAACTTGTCAATATTAGTAAGAAGAGAAACAAAAATATAGAATCCAAAATTTAGACCAGGAAACGGAAAAAGGGAGAACTAGTGTTGCTCCCAGCTGATTAGTATTTGAATAAAATAACGATAACCTGGGAAAAAGAAAACTAGTAAAGAATCTCTAAAGAACTATCTATATTTTTTCTTCCTTTAATCGGTATGTTAATAACGTCAAAAATTTACTTCACAATATATCTCGTCAATAAAATTATTAACATAGAAAAAAAGGTGGCACCGCCTGTCGAATTTGAAAAAAAAATTGTTTTGAAGAAATTCAAAAATAATTATAATGCGAAAGGCAGCAAGAATTTACTTGAATCCGGACATGTATAAGCTAACTATAATCTTATTGCAATTAGTTATAGTCTAATATAATAATTTTTGGTAAAAGGTAAAAAAAAAGATAATAATTAAGAACTATAAAGGTTTAAGCGAAACTTAGAATAAGCTTAGAAAGCATAAAAAGTGCTAGGTAAAAGAAACGAAAAGCAATATAAAAATAAATTATAACCTAAAAAATTACCAGGAGGTAAACGCCAACGACCAAAATCCATTAAAAATAAGCCAAAAATAAATCTCATCGTCACAAGCAAACCACGGTGGTTCAAGGTAATAATTTTAACTCTAGCTATGTATTAGATCTGAGAAAACGAACTGGCACAGAAGATCACTAGTTTAAACATCTGGTTGTCACCTGTGCCAACCCAAACACCCAAATCTCAATCTGTTGGACCCTAACCCATCTAAACGTATCCACTTTTTCTTTGAAAATAAAATATAACATTACACAAAGAAAAAACTTGCAGTAATGAACAAAAATTCATTTATACAATTTTCCCACATTTAAGCTTATCAATAAACCACAGATAGTGAGAATCGCATTCAAAGTTATTTAGCCTTGCAAAGGGAATTGTTGTCTCTCTTTGGCAAACAGAATAAGATCGTAATCGAAACTAAAATAAAATCTGCAACCAGTATGTCGTAATAATTGTATTTTTATGAAGAAATGAGAACTAGAAAATATGGTGCAAAGCTTAACTAAAAGTGCTCTAAAAATCAACTGAAGATGCAGTACTTTTACAACACAAACACTTTTGGACGGAGAAATTTAAATAATTTCAAAAAAATACTGGTTGCGACAATAGACACCCCCCACCTCTGAAAAATAAGGAGATAATGAATTTGACCATAGAATGGCAATCAGCATAAAAACTTGTAGAAGTTATTGAATGAAACAAGAAACATATAAATATAGGCTTAGAAATGACCTATTTTACTGAAAAAGCGGAAAAATACTTTAAAAAACCCTTATGTTTCATTGAAGTAGATAATCAAAACAAAGAGAAGGTTTCAAGTTGAAAGCGTTGCCAGACGAAATTAAAAGAGAAGAAATTGAATGGAGTCAGTTAAACTCTGACATACGTGCATATTTAACTGACCGAACGAGGCTAGTATGAAATAACTGTTTTAAATAAGTACAAAATAAGTAGCATTAATACTACGGAGCCACCGTGATAGAGGTAAAGTGTGGCCAAGATTAATAGAAATATTGGATATATGCTCCAAGTAGACAGGAAACATTTTGCTCTCTTATGTGGGAGGCGTTTTCGGAAGAATAACTAGCATGGCATAAACATTAAAAACAAGGCGCATTAATAGCCTAAAGAACCTAAGCTGAAGTTGAAACTTAAGACAAGACCACTAAAAGTTGGGAAGTTAAAGTGAAAATAGTCATTATCACTTGTATGTCAAAAAAAAATTAACATGTGCCATGAAGGCAAGGTATAAGTTCTGCAGAATTGCCACTTTGTTTGGCAACAGAATAGCCCAAGAGAAAACTGTGGCCACAAATAAAAAGTGTGGCTGTAAATAATTAATCATTGTCCGTGCAGGTTCATAATAGTTCTTTTAGCTGTAGCCGATGACAAGAGAACCTAGAAACGTTATAAGGAGCTACCAAAAAGCAGCCCTGGTAAGCAAACCTTAGAGTACAAGCACAAGTCCATTGATAGGTAATAACAGGTAAAAAAATGAACAACTAAATTTTTAGCTTATCAAACCAAAGCTGTAAACGGAGCCTTGTCCCAAAATGACATTGAAGCTGAAAAAAAAGAGATTAAAGGCAAAAACGCTATAAAACTGTTTCAAGTACCTTAAATTTGAAAAGAATTAAAAATCTCAAAAGTTTGAATAAACAAACAGACATATAGTAAGCTAAAAATAGTTAATGAGACAAGTTGGTTCGAAATTGAACGAAAGATGTAAAACAAAGATAAGAAAATACATATAGTCCTATAAGGAAAATGTATATAGTGGTAACAAATATAATTCAGAAAATATATACATTTATAAAGGTGTTTTGAAAACCTTTTATAAAAATGAAATTGTTATCATATAAAATGGTAAATATAGAAATGCTAATAATAAAGTCATGTTATATGAACTATTGCCAAGCCCTTATATAGAGGCTAATCACAGTTCTCAGTTATAGTGTATATATCAAATTGTTGGTGTTGAATTTTTTTGTAAAAATTTTAATTGCAGTTAAGATTTATCAGATAAAAGTTTTGACAGACTTATTTACAAGTTGTACAAAGAAAAAAAATGTAGTGATTCAATGAATTGTAAGCGGACATAAT
Organism: Artemia sp. Qi Xiang Cuo; assembly: GCF_049724085.1. NCBI lineage: Eukaryota > Metazoa > Arthropoda > Branchiopoda > Anostraca > Artemiidae > Artemia > Artemia sp. Qi Xiang Cuo. The sequence continues at coordinate 51,980,557 of NC_142813.1, forward strand.
TACTGTTTAGAGTTTAACAATGAGAGAAAAGTAATGAAAAGTAATTAATCTTTACAATATATATGTAGTGTATATCTTTATATACTATTTGTGCATATATACTATATATGCTTTATGTGTATATCTAACGTGAATATTTATTATTAGATAAAGCCTTAGTTTATTTTGGATATCACATTTTTCGCAACATCCTTTCGGATCCATTTTTTAATCATTTCTTGAGCCATATTTGAAAATGTAACAAAATTTCGAAGCCAGTTCAACTGTATCCTGATACTATACTAGGTCATACCATCAGAAAACAAACCATAACTGAGTGGCGTATGATTCAAATATCCATTCTTGGGCTATGACTACGCTTCTGAAGAATAATGTCCCACTACCAGTAGTTTTAGTTTTAAAAAAGTGGTATGGCTCCTCTCGTATTCGTTTTAAGTGGAAGAATCAGTTTAGCGATTATAATGTTAAGTTTGCTGGGGGCTGACGCAAAGAAGCATTATTTCTCCTTCGATTTTCAATATTACTGTTTCGGGGCTATTTGATCAAATTCAGTTGACTTTAATTTATGGTAAAGGTTATGTTCCGTCGTTGATTGGTTACGCAGATGATTTACTCCTTTTAAGTCGATCACTTCAGTCACTTCAACAAATTGTAGATTTTTTAGCAAAGGTTTTTAGTGAGCATTGACTTCGTTTTCGCCCTGAAAAGTGTCAGTTTTTAATTCTTGGTCCTAAGGCTAATGATCTCGTTAATTCAGAAATTTATGTTCGTATTTATGATAGTATTTTAAAACCTTTGGAATTTTTTTTATATCTTGATGTGCCTTATGAACCAACTTCAGCTCTTTGCCGTGCTTCTATTTCTAAAACAGTTAAAAGTAGAATAACGTCTAGTTTCGGAGCAGTAATTTGTCTTCGCAATCTTCTTTCTAAGAAATCACTTCATTATGCTAGACAGAATAGCTGTTTCAAAATTTGATTGGATAGTTTTTAGGGAAAAGGGCCGTGGGAGGGGGGCTAGATACCATCCAATTTTTTTCGTAACTTAAGAAGGACAATAGAACTTTTAATTTACGCTCGAGTAACCCTTTTTCCGATCTTTTAGGACAATTGGTTTGATACGATCACCTCTCAAAAGAAAAAAAAAAAAAAAAAAAAACACACTTCTTTTTCCTTTCTTCTGGTAAGAAATTACAAAATACCAAATTTCTACAGATGGGAGCTTGAACTTCTCTGATACGCTGAATATAATGGTGCGATTTACATTCCGCCTTTATCGAAAACCAACCAAACTTTCTCAGGCTTGTAGCTTATAATGGATAACATTAATGCAATCAGCATTGAAAACTATTTTTTATATGTCTATTGTTATCAAAGCTCCTTTTCTTAAGTTTTCAGTTATTGTTGGGCCGAGTCATTTATTGATTACACTTCGTTACCACAAACTGTTTGCAAACAAACAAGCAAAATTATGGATACAAGGGCCCAAACCTCAACCTCGGCGCTGGCGAGAGTCAAAGACCTGTGCAGCCAACCATAGCAACTGAAGGGAGGCGAGGCATTCTTGCAAGGGCCGAACCTCTGAGCCCAAGGAAACTAACAAAAATAGGTACATCACACATTTGCAGACTTATCTTCCTATTCTTCCAGACTTTTTTTAATTGTGAAAAAACACCCTGAGCCTTGGCTATTCTATTTTTAACATCTTCACTGCTCCCACCATCTTTACTAATAATACTACCAAGGTAGGTGAAACTGCCCACCTGATCGATCTTTTCATTAACAAACGTAACCTTTCAATCTTCACTTATTCCAAGCATGAGTGACTTAGTCTTCCTAACATTAATTTTCAAACCAATACTAGCACCCTGAACTCGCAAAACCTCTAAACCACCGCTCTTAGCACATTGTTTTCAGGAATATGTTCAATATTTCCTCTTAGCAACTGCCATTTTTAGCACATTAGATAAATAGAGCTAATTGCCCCTCAAGTCGTCATACCTTTGCAACATAGTAACTGGTTGAATTAAATGGAAAACAGTTGGGAAGACTCCCATGGTACACCCCTCTAGACTACAACGACGTCACAACACACCCTGTTGTAAACGCTATTGTGTAATATGCTTGACGCCATTTTATGTAACCTTGCAACAGAAACCCTTTTTTTTATTTTATTTTTCATTTTTTTATTTTCTTTCCTCTCTGAGTTTCATTTGACAGGAACCCATGGGGAAACCCCAATTGTATCTTAACGATAGCAGGTCACAGGGTTGCGCTCGGAATCCTATGGGAAAAGGGAGGGCTTGTTCCAGAAATTTGTGGAGGGCATGTTGCAGAAAGCAGACTGTAGATACTACTTGAAATTCTAAACTTAATACCACTTAATAATTCTACTTAATAAAACTTAATGGCCTTTACTATAGGCAACGCTACAGCGTTGCCTCTGATTAGATAGAATTTACTGACCACGTGCCATTTCAATTTCATATCCACAGTTTCTGGTTGAACATTATCTTAATTTAGATATATAAAACACAAGTTATTTTAACCCCAACACCAGCAATTTCAAGCAAACTTTCAGTTTTGGGTGGCGAAAATCTGACCTTTTTTTTTAAGCAAATGCAATTTGGTGTCAAAGGTGATTAACAAAAAATGAGCAAAGTTTAATTAGTGGAAAAGGAAACTCGCAAAAAGATAACCCTTTTCACGTTTAACCTTCTGAGTCCTGGGTATGTTCCTGAGTAGGGGCGAATATGGAATTTGGAATTTACCTATAAAAAAATAGCACAAGATGATGGAAGGAAAGTTTTTTTTTACGTCCTGGGGGCCTGGGGGGGATGTACAACATGTTGGACATTGGGACTCAACTTCCTATAATTTTCAAATACAAGTTACAAAATGCCATGAGAAAACATACGATCAGCTTACATAACACACAAAAATATCCTTTATCATTTATGGAAATCCGAAAAACATTCTCGAACTTGCTTGCCAACCTGAAAGCAGAGATAGACCTGACACGATTTGCAGAACACTTTCGTTTGCATTTCGCATCCAGGCATCCGGCATCGAGCCGAATTCTTCAGTGGCGCCTCGAAGCGAGGAAGATGCTTTGCATTCAATTTCCTTTCCGGTTCGGATGGCAAAGAGTATCTTTTTCTTCGTTTAGCCGACTGCTCCAGTTTATCTTCATCATTATCGTCTTCACATTTGCCTAAGTCGCCCTCGGTTGATCGCCGAAGATCTTCAACTAAATATTCAGCTACCTGAAATCTGAAGTCAATCAACTGATTGTTGGGTTTGTTTCCTTCGATTGAATCCTGCCTGTAGAGTAGCCAGGCATTCGAAACAGCCAAATCAATGAAATGGTGAAGAACTTGAACTGGCCACTTCTTTGTCCTGATGCTGAATCTGAAATAACTCACGATGTGGTCACAGAGGTTAACTCCGCCCATGTACTATTTGTTCTGTCTTACAACAAGAGGACTGAGACTATCTATATATTTTCTTTCAGACTTGTTGTATTTTGACACAAGTAGCTCGGGTTCTTTGCCATAGCAGCTTGAAGCTAGAAAAATGGGCTTGTTGTCGTACCACTGCATAACGGCTACAACTCGATCTTCTCGCGTGAACGTAAAGAACGTCCCACGTCCAGTTCTCTATAGTTCACGATCGGTCTTCGCTGTTAGACCTTCAAGTTAGTTTTTCATGAGCGTGTCGGTTGCATTTATGCGCTTTTCTGATAAATTTTAGAGCGAAGATATGCTAGTGAAGTACCTATCAAAGAAAAGATATGAACCTTCACTTAGATCTTGGCATAGGCACTACTTAGACCTTTAGCTTGTAATTCTGGCACAAAGGTTGTCTTTCCAAGATAGATTACAAAATCATACACCAGACCTGATGAGCCTGCTAAAACGAAGCTTTTCAAGCCAAGAGGATTTGGCTTATTTGGTATGTACTGCTTCAGGCTGCATAGCCCAGCAAAGGGAATCATTTGCTCGTCAATACAAACGAATTATTCTCGCTCAAGCTTTAGACACTCATCTCGCACCAACTTCAGCAAGGGGTGCACTTTCCAAAGACGATCATTTCTTTTTGTATCCTCGTCAACCTCGTCATACAAAAAGAACTTCACATTCTGTCTAAGCTTGAAAAACCGATCTCGAGGCATTTTCTCGCAGATGATAGGGACTCAAAATTTCTTGCTCTAAAACATTCCAAGACGAGGAAACTTCAGGTTACTCATGACGATCGAAATGCCAAAGAATACTTTCAGTTCGGAGGCACTAGTGAGCAAAAATTTGTTTGTGGCCTTCTGGTGATGACAATTCATTGCGAAAGCCATTGTTTCATTAAATGAGTCAGGGAAGTACTTCAAAAAGTATTCATGTGGCTTCCAGATTTCCCGTTGACTTGAATATGAGTACAAGGGAATGTATAAATGGTGCTCGTTCAAGGTACCTGAACTAGTCCACATTTTGTTGGGGCGGCGATTTTTTCCCGAGCGACTTGTTGATACGGAATCAGTTTTGAATGCTGGAATATGCTGAGCTAGTGGAATGTCGTCATTTTCTTCGTCGAATAGGACTGAGAAATCATTGAGATTAGCCCGATCTAGAAATCCTTGAGACTCTTCTTCACTATCAGAAGACACTTGGTCTGCATCTGTTGCACATGTGTTGCCAGGTAAACACCACTCAGGGTAGTTTTCGTCTCCGCTATATTACCAGTAGCGGATATCGCTGTTTTCAAGCAAATACAAGGCTTTTTACAAGTATAATGCAAAAAAAAAAAACTGTTTGCGCTTTAGACCTCACAGTATGAAACTTTAAACATACAACAACTCCATTTAAATAGCCTCACTGAAGAACAAAATGTTGGGATTAAACCGAAAAAGTGGCGAAAATAAATCCCGAAACGGTGGAAAACTGAATAAAAAGAGTTCGTAATACGAATAGAATGTTGAGAAAAAAAGGTGTAGAGAAAACAGAATGTAGAGATCATAGAGACAAATAATTAAAATATATAGATAGATAATTAATTAATATATTATTTATTTATTTATTAAATGAAAAACCATAGAACTGACTGAGCAAAATATGAAAAAAAGCTAAAGAAAAGAAAACGATAGCACGAAATAAATATCGACAAAACCAATAAAAATCAAAAAAGAACGCAAAATTATAAATAGATCAAGGACAAAATAAGAACTAAATCAAACGAAGCAAAAGCCAATTCAAACATACAACATCAACTTATTCATACATATATAAACAAAAAATAGATCTCCACAATAAATACACGCCATAAACACAAATCACTTAAATATTATTGAACTAAAACGGAGTACCAGTCATTCTGTGATAACTGACTGCTACTAATAACTGACCACAGCACCAAGCCCAAAAAATAACGTTATTGCATTGTTATATTTGGCTATACCGAGCAGCAAAAAAAAATTACTTAAAAACTATGTTTAAAATTTAATAGGTTAAAAAGTAAAAATAACAGACATCTTAAATAAAATTGAAATAATAAAATTAAATCCTCCAACCCGTTGGACTTCTAAGGTAAGAACGAATGTACAACCCATTGTACAAGACTGAAAGTCCTTCTGCCAGATGGCAGCAATAATAGTAATTGCGTTAAAAATCAAACCTGTCAATATTTCGGTCTTAGGGTACATCGCCTGATTTTTTTCTATTGTCTAGCCTATCGCTTTATGTTTTTTATCTAATTTCTTATCTTTTGATGTTTCTCGTTAGTTGATTTTCTTTATTTCACTTGCTCCTGGTTCGGCCTCCATTACTGTTACTGGACTGAAAAAAATCACAGATGGCAGCAAACGCCTCTTGCAGAAAAGGAGGCAATCTTTAAGTCCCAATTTTCAGTAGGTTGGATGATAAAAATTCGTAAACGAACATACAACCGGTTGGACATCAGGTCCCAGGAGGTTAATTAACTTTTAATGGTCAATAACCGCTTGGGGGAACATATTCCACCACCAATTGTGATCATCAGGTTCAACTGGATTAGAGAGTGTTTTCAAATGGTGCAAAATGGAAATGTCTTGGAGGTGTCACGGTCCTTACATCTGAACTATAATGTTGTCTGACGCTAGAAACTGATTGCAAACATAGTTTGATTAAAAAGGACCGAACTTCTAAGATAATATAAGATAAAATAGCAGTGTAAGATGTGAAACAAAGATTATCTTCCGCCGCGTTGCACTGGAGAAAAAAGTGAGAAACCTGATCACTGGTTCATATTGGAAATCCAAAAAGCGTTCAATTCCCATATTTAGATGTCGTTGCATTTGCGAAAGATTCACAAAACTTCCATACAAAATGAAAATTTGAAAAAAATTTTCAAGGTCTAGGCCTCCTAATAATTTTTCAAGAGAAAACGAACTGAGGATTCGACAAATGTCAAGAAAAATCTCGACATAACCGATATCGTCGGCAATGCTGACTTTGTGAGTAAAGGGAATGTATAAACTCGGTGAACTCTCAGTTAAATAAGTCAGTTTTTTAATTTGTGGTTTCGATACGACAACATACGGGGATTCGTTTTTTTACGAATGGAACAGTGTACAATGTGGGCTAATTGAATTTTGATTACTTCGACGTTTAAAGGAATCTTCAGCTTTATGATAAGAATCAACAAGTTCCTCGTTGCCTTCAATACAAATATTTTTCAATTCTTTTCTTGTGACATTCCTTAGAAAGATACTTTCAGAGATGAATCTCTTCAGATTGCCAATGCAACTATTGGTAATCGCTGCGTGTTCATCCTTACAATTTTGCAGCAAATCATTAAAGTTAAAGTAATTTAATCTATTTTCCGAAAAATGTCTGTCCAACTTCTTTCTTTTGTCTTTATTTATTCTGCCTAACTTTCCACAATATTCAGATACTGCTGTTTCCTCTGTTTGTTGTTTCAAAGTTGTCTCACAATAACATTGACTCTCTGGATTGCCTAAACTGTTAGTTGTATTTGTCAATTCAGGGTGTAGACCTTCTTCCATGATAATGGTTCCTTTTACATCAAAGATTGTGACGGCAGTGAATTTAAACAATATTGCTGCTATTATCAAGGTTACAATTATTTTTACAAATTTTTGATAAATTGGGACCTTGATTTTTTCTGATCGAGGGTCCTTGACTATTTCCAGTGAGTTGAAGTAATGGAAATCTTGAATCTCCAACTTTTGCCTCAATCGATTATGCCAAGATTGAAAAAATTCTTTATAATCAAGTACTATTAGGGGCTCCTGTAAGAATATATCTATTAGTACTACACCTGCAAAATTGAAATACAGATAATTTTTGAAATTTATTGAAAATAAGAGAAGTGTAACCTTATAAAGTACACAAAATAAAACAAAAAATAAAAAAATGTATTCTATAGCATTATATAGCAAAAATACTACACTTTGACGTCTACTCCATCTCCCCAGTTTATCGGGACATATTTGACACATGTCAGAGCCAGATATCAAAAGCCATTTCGTCAAGCAAGTTGTGTGGGTATAAGCCATACTTCCTTTACAATTGCAAGGGCAGATTAATGGTTCGTTACTTTCCGATTCGAAACAAATTCGACAAGCCTTACCATTTCAGATATTCATCATTGTGTCTTTATAAGATATTTGAATTCTGTTGATCTACTGATGTAAAACATATGAACAAAATCTCTTCAAATTCCGTTAGTACATTTGTACCAGAGATTCAAAACCACATTTCAATTTTAGAGATAACCAAGGCTCAAAAAAAGAGATTTTTGCTTTTATGCATTGGGCTAAAAATATATAAGCGAGGAAGAATAGCTTTTTGCAGCTAATTTAGGAATGGCAACTCTGCTTATTATTCTGGTTACAGCAATAGGTTCAACCTAGTAAGGGTTTGACAAAGAATAAAAGACGACCAAAAAAATGTCAATCGAGAAAATATAGCCATTAATAGCTAATTTAGGAATTGTAAATTTGATTTCAATCCTTGTTGTAGCGGTAGGTGCCACCTTGAAAGGGTTTGACAAAGAATAAAAGACGACCAAAAAAATGTAAAGTGCAAAAATATAGCTATTTATAGCTAATTTAGGAATTGTAAATTTGATTTCAATCCTTGTTGTAACGGTAGGTGCCACCTTGCAAGGGTTTGACAAAGAATAAAAGACGACCAAAAAAATGTCAAGTGAGAAAATATTGCTGTTTATAGCTAATTTAGGAATTGTAAATTTGATTTCAATCCTGGTTGCAACGGTGGGTGTAATGTAGTAAGGGTAGGACAAAGAACAAAGCAAGTTTGAAAAATTGAAAGTTTCTTCTCACTCATATATACATATATATATATATATATATATATATATATATATATATATATATATATATATATATATATATATATATATATATATATATATATATATATATATATATATATATATATATATATATATATATATATATATATATTGAAATCAAATTAGAATTGAACTTACAGTTCAATTCTAATTTCTCCAAAGAAAATAAAAATCTTCCACTTAGGTTCTTAATTTCACAAAGACACAAAGAAATTTAAAGTTCTCTTCTGAATTTTCTTAGAGAAAAGAAAAAAAGTTATAGTTCAATTCTACTTTTTTTCAAAGAAAATAAAAAATCTCCAACTTTTTAATAAACATTCTAAGCGCTTAACATGCTAACGTTTCCTAAGATAATAGGAATATAACAAAGTAATGCATAAAATATTTTTATTGAAGTAACAATATGTAGTAACAACATAAAAATATGTTATAAACATTATTTTACATTATTAACATCATTGAACAACATTGAACTTTCTGAATCTGTTCCATAAAATAATTTATCGAGTTCTCTCTCTCTTGATACTAGAGTTACTCGCTTCTCTTAGTTCATAACCACTAGAATAATCATTCATCCATTTCGAATCATATACAATTTCCACTGGGAATGTCACCTACTGATTCAATACACGTTTCATCCTAGGTATTATTTGATTCATTGACCATATGATCAATAGTAGTAATAATGCTCACCTGTGCTTCATTTTGCAATCAATTTGTCAATATATTCATTAGTAATATTGTCTGCCAATGCTCTTTTTATTTTACCAGCAATTTCACTGTCTATTATCACATTATTTTTACAGAGGCAACAGTTTTGGCACGTTGTCAAGATATGATTTATAATGTTGGTGCGGCAGTAGGCCCTTCTTTTCCTTGCTGATTTCATTCGAATGCTAACACCGGAAAGATGACAATAAGATCTATCAACAGCTAACATGTTACCAAAACCATTAGCTAGAAGTTCCCCATCTTCAGTTATCTTCTGAATTTTATTTAATAACTTACAGTTCAATTCTAATTTCTCCAAAGAAAATAAAAATCTTCCACTTCAGTTCTTAATTTCACAAAGACACAAAGAAATTTAAATTGCCTGTTCGTTTTCTTAATTGATTCCTCCCCACCCCCTACATGTTACTTCGCTTCTTGCAAAAGAAATTCTTGCATACATTTAGTCAAAAGAACCAATGCTTTGACATGAGGGGGGGAAGGGGGTAAAACCTAGTTTCAGTAATATTTTTGTCGGTACTTAAGTATTAAACGTACTCTTTTATATACTGTGTATAGAATGTCAAATCATTTTGTTGTTTTTTGGGGTGTAGGGGGGAAGGTACCTAGGTTAGGTTACGTATTTTATATGTGGTTTGCTAGCCCCCCCCCCCCTAATGTGCAAATATATAGCCCAAATTTGTCTCTAAAATTATATATTCATCCCATTTTATTTCATTAGCATTAACCAAACTTGACTTCTTTAGCAGTATATAAAACAGCACATTTAATGCTTAATTAACTGTTTTTCCAACTTGTAGACGCGGCTTTATTTAATAAGGTCCAAGGTCAGTCAGAGTCGACCCAGCTCTAAATGAGTTTCTGAAGAAATCTGGGAAGGTAAGTAGGAAGGCTATGCGAAAGCACTGGATGGCTAGCCCCCATCTCCATTGCGCTTCCCCGTTGAATGGCCACGAAACGGAGATCGGCACCACCGGTAGGGACCACCAGCACCACCCTTTACCAAGAATTTATAGAAAAGGCCCCTAGTATGGTATCATTTTTCTATTTTATTTTAAGTTTTTTTTTTGTATTATAGCGTACAAAAACAGCTGTAAAGCAAAGAATTTTTTTATTGCAAAAATCACACGTTTCTAGCTTGAATAGTTAGGTTGTTGACAAATTGCAAAGACAGGGATGGGCAGCACACTCGAAAAGTTTCTTTTATAACCCTTAAAACTTAAAAAAATTCAAATCACAAAACCTTGTTCTAAATGTGTAATTTACCATCTCTACCATTTCTCTGCTTATTTACCATGAATTGTTTAATTACTTGTGTGATCATGTCTTGAATCCTTTTTTGTGTATTGATTTCAACTTTAATTTTAGGTTTGCCAGTATCTGATCAAAGACTTAGATTCCCTGTAATAAGAGACGTGCATAAGTAGCAAAAAAAGTCTCAAAAACCTGCAGTCTTTTTGGCTATCAAATGCTAAATTTTCAAAACAAGTTTTTGCTTGCTTTGATCAGCGGAGCCGCATTTTTGATAGGCAGATTATTGAAATGCTTTAATTCTAGTTTCTATAAGATTGTTTTGACAGGCTGGCCGCGGTAATTTAATGTGGGGTATTTTTGAGTGGCCAGTGTTGTCAATTCTCAGAAATGAGGGGGGGGAGAATGCGTGGTTGCGGGTATCCAGGTGCTCATTTGTAGCTAGGTCGACTCTTGGTTGAGCTTACAGAGTCACACCGTGGATCCCCTCTTCCAAACCAGGGGCGGATCCAGTTTATTTAAGGGGGGGCACAAAATAGGTTGATCCGATAAACTTGCGTTATGAGCAAGTTTAATTAACGCAAATTTGAGTTAATTAAGTAAATTTCATTACTTTAGACTAAGCTAGGGAGGACGCCAAACGAAATGGCAAGCGATACAAGGACTCAAACCCCCTTCTCACGACAAAAGGATTTCGAATCTGGGGCGCTAATCACTTGGCGAGGACGGTTCCAACCTTTTTTATGAAATTACTCGAAAATATGTGTTTCCATATCCGCCCCCTTCTCTGTGGATGTCCCTGTGAGTGGCCGTACAAGGCACCAATTAAAAAAAAGTGTTAGAGGGGTGAGCAAACAGTATTTTTTTAAATCAATGTGGGCCATTATTTTTTTTTCATTTTTCCAGTAAAATTTACTTAAAACATTCTAAAAAAAGCTGCTACGCGTGGTTGATAAATACGTTTTGTTACCTAAAGAAGTATTTCATCCTGTTTTACCGTACCTCTAGACTGGTTTGTTTATACATGTTCGAATTATTTATATATTGTTTATAAGCTTTGTAGTTTTTCTTTTTTTATATCTCTGTTATTTCATTGAGAAGAATTTCCGCGTGTTTTAAATATATTCGTGTCGATTTTTACTGTCTTTATTTAAAGTAATTTACTCGTTTTGTTCCTTTTCATGTGTTTTAATGGAGGGGTATTTAGGGTAATTTCCCGGGGAGGGAAGGGATGTCTCGGAGTGATTTGAAACTATTTAGTTATATTTTTTTTTCTAGCGAAGTTTTATGCATGGTTGAAGGTATGGTCGCTCCCTGAGGTGAAAAAAACTTTAGATGAAGCTGTCCCCTCCCGTTATTTTTGTAGATGGCGCCTTTGTGGATAATTTAAAAAAAAAGTAGTTTGGCTTTCATATTTTTGAACAAGAATAAATTTGTTTTTAAAAAATTCTGATTTTAACCTGTCTTTTAATTCATTTAATTTTACTTTAATTTTTTATATTTAAGAGCCGCTACTGGGGGGAGGGCCGAGGGGGTGCGGTGGCTCTCTTGTAGTAAAAAAAATTGCATGCTGACCAAAGGTCTGTGTTTTTCAGGTACCGATCCCTTGATTTAATGCCTGATTCATATACCTGTCTCCTCTAGGTATTTTTTTAGGTGGCGGCTCATGTGAATCATAATAATGAGCGGTATTTTTTCAGGTTCAAGGCTCTATTATAAATGCAATAAATTAAATAATGGTATACATTTTTTTTCGTTGGTGGGGAACAGAGTTCTTGTATACCAACGAGAATAAACGAAAAACTACAGCTTTTCACTGAAACAAACAGAACTAGTCTTGCCTGTTGGCTAGTTCTTACTAAATAAATGTCATTGACAGGCCACTCCGACCTACCGTCAATGCCAGACTTAGTAATGCCAATTATACAGGCAATAGTGGGTAGGGATATCTCATCCAAACAACTACAAAATAATCGAAATAATATAAAAACACCTTCCATCACCATTTTAATTTTTAGAACAAGAACACATTTGCTTTTAAGAAATGCTGTTCGAGAGTACGCTGAGGGGTATGGCTGCTCTGTTATGTTAAAAAAAGATTGGAAAAGTAATCTTAACAAAAAAAAAATGTTAAATCTTAACAAAAAAGGGAATATTTTAGACCATTGCGTAAAGCTGTTTCCTCCAGGTTCTTTTAGATGCTGCCTTGAGTCATTTTGAAAAATTAATTACTGTTTTATTTTTCAGAACAAGATTTGCCATGGGACCTACGGATCGCTGTCGGGTAGAGACAGGATTTCTCCTTGTGCTTTTTCTCTTCATAGTCGTAAAATCCAAGGCGGATCAAGGTAGGCGATTAAAATTACAATAAACTTTGTTATTTCTTGTGTGGTAACAAGAACTTCAGCATTTTCAGATGGTTTTTACTTGATTATTTTAAATGCAATTAAATTTAAAAGTGCATCGATATAGTGAATTTGCGAATTTCACAGCGTGATAGTGCTAGGATTTTATTGTGATTTGATGATATACACTCTACTGGTTAGGATACAAAGGCTATTATGACTATCTTAAACTTAGAAGGTATTTCGATTGAAGATAATGTGAGTATTCGATAGTAAATAAATGACAAGAACAACCTGAAATCAACTTAGAAAAACCACAAAAACCTCGGATTTCCTGGAGCCTTTTCCAGTTAAGGAGTCTGTAAGTTTAGGGTGTGAAGAGATGACGGAGCTCATTTTTTGAGACGTCTTGTCCAAAAATTTGGAAAGCCTGAAAGACATACCTAATAACAAGGTTTTTGATTTTGAACTGCATCGTTGTCGTCAAACCTAAAGGTGAGACAGCGAAATCTCATCCGCGGTGAGACAGGTGATAGGTGAGACAGTCACATCCGCTATCAGGAATCTTCGGAGATAATTACCAAATTTTTATTAATGTTACAAAAATAAATTTTTAATAAATTTTTTAATGTTAAAAAGCTTATTTTTAATAGACTAGTCAATTCAGTATTATTTGATTGTAATTGTTGTTTTGAGATGAAAATTTATATTATCATTCGTATTCTAAGGATGGAGGTAAGCGATTTAACTGGATCAGATGCGATAACGTGTATAAAAAATTGATGTCACTGCAAGTCACGTACGAAATTGAACATATTTGTAAATTTATATTATGTAAATTTTATCCTGTAAAAAAGAATACAATCCTCTTCTGTAACGTTATATTCCCATAGAAAGGTAAAACTCTCACAAGCAAAAAACTTCCTTATGTTCTCTTTCATCAACCCCCCCCCCCAAATAGACAAATTAAAAAGTTATAGACTCAAATGCATGTTTCAAGTTTTGCCTCTCCTGAGAAAAAACCTCTATCTGCTTAGGCTGGAGAAATACTTGGGCTTATGTTTTATTTGTGCGACCGCGGGCATTTAAGCAGGAATATATTTGGGAAAATGGTGAAAGGATACTCAGGACAGGTAGACTATCAGTTGGGACAGATAGACTAGAGAAGGTTTGCCTTCTCTAGATTTAGGAGAATACGTTTTTGGGATATTTTCGCTGAAAAATGCCTTTTTTGGTTTTATAATTGAAAAAATGAGCCCCCCCCTAGTTGTTGAAAAAAGAATTTTGCCACCCTACCTATATTTCTGTGGGCTAACGCCACTGTAAACTATATGAAAAGTATAAGCTTCGCTCCTGGACCCCTCTCGTATTATATGATTTAATCTAATTTGCACATTTCTTAATATTTTCAGTTGTTTTATTGGACACTACCAAAGAAGATACATTAGATTGGACACAATACCCTTTGGACCCCTTTCATCAACTCCAGGAGTAAGTTTATTCTTCTAATTCAGTTCTATCGTCACTAATTTAACTCAAATAATTCTATTAGGTGTGTGCCAAAAGACATATATACATAACTTTGGGGTCATTCTAAAAGAAACGAATCTAGTTTTAATTAAGATTTGTATTTTACTTAAATTTCATGGGAGGTTCCCTCCTAGGTAGGTTAGAGCATCCATGATTTTTACTGCGTCAACACCCTACCGTCGGTGTATCTGGGGGTTAACTTCTGTCCACTCGGACCCAAAAATCTTCTCCATAAGGTAAGATGTTCTCCAAAGGCTCCAAGACGAACCAAAAAAAATTTACATCAACGTCAATGGTTCGTGGTAGTTATATGCCACTAATCGGTTATTATTCAACTCCCTTCCTAGAACTAACCCTTCCGAAAGTGACCTTTTTTGTAGGCTCTGAATAGGAACTGGATAACCCACCCCGTTACAAGGAACACGTTTGATCGATTGGTCTAATCTGTGTTCCTGTGTCTTATATGGACTTGAAGATAATTAGTGCAGTTTCTATGTTACAAAATCCGTTGCACCTCCTTTTCTGGAGTGCGGAAATAGTTGGAATATTGAGTTTAGACAAAAATTCTATTTTTCATACTTAGAAGGGTAGATAGAAATATTTCTTGTTGCAATAAGTGTCCGTTAATTACAATTGAAAAATTAAAAACTTATATTTCAGTTGCTGCCCTGTAAAAATTATAATTTGTAGGATACTGCATTTTTGAATTACGACGTGCGTATTCTCCATGAGTGAAATTGTAATGATGTAAAATAGTAATTTCGACGAGAATATTGTATTATTTGTATTTCTCTTAGCAATAACTGCTTGTCAAAAACAAGTGAAGAACTATATATATATATATATATATATATATATATATATATATATATATATATATATATATATATATATATATATATATATATATATATATATATATATATATATATATATATATATATATATATATATATATATATATATATATATATATATATATATATAAATAAATATATATATATATATATATATATATATATATATATAAATAATATATAATATATATATATATATATATATATATATATATATATATATATATATATATATATATATATATATATATATACATATATATTGCAGTTTTTTAAGATTTATAACATTTAACGACGTCTTTTGAATTCCTCCATCTGTCTTGTCTCCAACTGAAATTTTTATAAAGAAACGTGATTTTGTATTTTTTGTATTAAAACTATAGTATTTAGAAGTGAGCTGACGTCCACCAACGACTCCTCAAAACACATTAAA
This sequence comes from Artemia sp. Qi Xiang Cuo, assembly GCF_049724085.1. NCBI lineage: Eukaryota > Metazoa > Arthropoda > Branchiopoda > Anostraca > Artemiidae > Artemia > Artemia sp. Qi Xiang Cuo. The sequence goes on from NC_142813.1 coordinate 51,996,065, forward strand.
CGACACCTCGCCCTTGCCTCAGCAAGCTTCAAGTAATTACGATCGATCTGGAAAAACAAACATCTGTCGCTGAAACTAAAAACATGACTTTTTCGAGCTCTTGTGGTTCCAGTAGCAACGTACGGAGCAGAGACATGGACCTTAAAAGCAGAAGACAAACGCCGGTTGGCGGCCTTAAAAGCAAAATCCCTCAGGAAGCTTGCTGGCATCACCTACCTTGACCGAATATCAAACGAACGGCTATTGTCTTCGCTCAACTATTCCCAGACCATCCAGCTTCAACAGCTTCGATGGTCAGGCCATGTTCAGCGGATGTCCCCAGCCCAACTTCCAAAAATTGCGTTTGAAGAAAGGATTGATGTCTCCCACCCAAAAGGACGACCTCCCAAGCGCTGGAGGGAAAACTTTCCAAACCATCCCCTGTCGGTACTCCTTCAGACTGCAGCGAACAGGGAATCGTATAAGAAGCTTTGCCATAGTTCAGTCAGAGGAGAAGCCCCGAGTCGGCCAATCTGGCTGGATGGGAGTTAAGTAAGTAAGTAAGTGTAGTATTTGTATTTTTACTATTGTATTTTTGTACTAAAAATCGTTCGTCAACAACAATTGTAAAACTCAAAACTTTTTTTTCAGTGACTACCCTTTAAAATTGTTACCAAGGCCGTATCCAGGGGGTTTGAGCCCCCCCCCCCCTCAAATTTTTGTCCGTATCTTAAAAACGCAACAAAAATGAACATAATTTTTTTGATGCGTTTTTAAGTGTTTTTGTCACCTCCCTCCCCACGAAAAAATCCCCCTCCCGAAAGAATACCGGATGCGGCCCGGAGTGTGACATTCGGCCGTTTCTATTATCTCATCCATATTATCTATAACTTAAATTGTTAGTATAGAAAAGTCGTTTAAAATATTGTATTTCTTGTAAGAATAACTGTTCGCCAAAAACGACGGAGAAACGTAACAGGTACATTTGCAGTTCCTGTAAAATTTATTTTGTATAACATACCATCTTTTAGAATACTGCAGCTGTCTTGTCTATAATTTAAATTGGAAATATATAAAAAATTCATTTTGACAGAGGTATTGCATGGGCGGAAATCCTAGTGTGAATTAGACTGTATTCCAATCAAACAGTTCGTGGTAACGAACTGTAAGTAAGGAGCGACCCCGCTCAATGGTAACCGAAACTCTAGAAAACGAGTTTTTGATACCAATAGATATATCAAAAGAATCAGATTTCAATGCTGATTTCAAAGATGTAATTTTTATCAAGTTTAGTGCTACCCGTCAAAAGTTACGCGCCTGAGACAATTTGGCTGATTTTCAAAAAAAGGAGGAAAGACCCCTTGAAAGTTTTAAGACCTTAATGAAAATCAGACCATCATATTCAGCGTATCAGAGAACCCTACTGTAGAATTTTCAAGCTCCTATCTACAAAAATGTGGAATTTTACATTTTTTGCCAGAAGAAAGATCACGGATGCGTGTTTATTTGTTTTGTTTTGTTTTGTTTTTTTTCCAGGGGTGATCGTCTCGACCCAGTGGTCCTTGAATATCGTGGGAGGGCTCATTGGAACGGAAATTAAAAGTTCTAGTTCCCTTTTTAAGTGACCAAAAAATGGAGAGCAACTAGGCCCCCTCCCACGCTTATTTTTTTCCCAAAGTCACCCGATCAAAATTTTGAGATAGCCATTTTGTTCAGCATGGCCGAAAATATGATAAATATGTATTTTAGGGTGATTTAATCCCCCAAAATTCCCAGAGGGAGGGAAAAGATTTATGAACTTTACCCAATGTTAACTTATAGTTTTGGTTATTGGGAAGCATACAGAAGTTTTCAGGAGGTTTTTTTTCGGGCTGGGGTTGGTAAGGGGGGGTCGGCGGTTAGGTTGGAGGATCTGTTCATGATGAAAGTTTTCATGGGGGAAGGGAAATTGCCATGAAGGGGGCGCCGGACTTGCCAGCATTATTTATTGGTTATTGGGAAGTATAACACCATTTTCAGGAAGGATTTTTTCTGGAGGGGGGGGCTAGAGGAGGGTGTTACTCTGGAGAATATTTCCATGGAGGATATTTCTTTGGGGTAAGAGACATTTCTATGAAGGGGGCGCCGGATTTCCAAGCATTATTTAAAAAACGATCAGAAATTTAATAAAAAAATACCAGTTTTTTCAACTGAAATGTAAGAAGGAATATTAGAACTTAAATCGAACAGAAATTATAACGTATGTAAGAGGGTTCTCCCCCAAGTCAATACCTTGCTCTTTACGTTACAGTTTTTTTTATTGCTTTCAAAAGAGCTATCTATTCTAAATAAACTGACTTTGTGAGTCTGGGTTTTTTGAATCAAAATTTTTTTTAAATTTTAAAGTAATGAAAGTGTTATTGACTAAGGTTATAACCCCTTCATATACGTAATAACATATACTTAATAAAAAAAAAACAATAAAAAAACAAGCGATACGGCTCAATAGTAGTTGAAACTTTTAAAAACGGAATTTTGATGTCAATAAATGTATCAAAAGAATGTGTTTATAATGCTGATCCTAAATATATAAATTTTATTAAGTTTAGGATTACTCATCAAAGGCTACAAGTTTGAGAAAATTTACCTGATTTTTTAAAGAGGAAGGAAACATTTCCTAAAAGTGAAAGAATTTTAATGAAAATCAAACCGTCAGATTCTTTCAGAATTTACAAGTTTTTCTGTCACAATTTACAGACCAGATTTCTAGTTCATATATTTTTTGATAACTTGATAGGTGATTTGAATAAAAGGAATTCAAATATTTTGTCTATGAAATAGAAGCTAACTGAATTCGCGAAAAGGTATTCCATTAGCACAACTCTTATCTGATTGAATTGTCGCCGACAAGGAGATTTAATCCCTGCTAAGCCTATTGTTATTGCGACAGGGTTTCCCAATTTACAGCTTAGTGTTAACTGACAGAGTTCCAAATACGAAAATTTTGAAAAGCAGACAAAAAACTGGACATTATAATCAGAATTATTTGATTAATATTTAAAAAGGGATAATGAGATATATGATCTGTATAATACAAAACTGATGTTTGATAAGTATTGTCAACTTAAAATAGGATCTAACATTCCCTTCACCCCCCCCATTTCTGAGGGCAGGGAGGGGAGGGGTCAATTTTGGAAGCCCGAAGGAGCTGTTAACTCAGGTAATTTGTTATAAATTTGAAAAATGCCTAACGACGAATCGGAAATGTATTTTTTCTTTACATGGTGTTCGTTCAAAAAGCGAGGATTTCTGTTAAATAAATAATTCTTACATTTTTTTAGTTCAATTTAAAGCGAGGATTTCTGTTAAATATATAATTGATATATCTTTTAAAATTGCTTTATGGGTTTTGAGGGACTCTGTTGTTTTAAGCTGTGTGATTTTTTCTTTATATGGTGTTCGTTCAAAAAGCGAGGATATCTGTTAAATAAATAATTCTTATATTTTTTCCGTTCAATTGAAAGAGAGAATTTCTGTTAAATAAATAATTGTTATAACATTTAATATAGCGTTAGTGGGTTTGTGGGACTCTGTCGTGTTAGTACGTGTGATTTTTTCTTTAAATTGTCTTTGTTAAAAAATCGAGGATATATGTTAAATAAAAAATTCTTATATATTTTACGTTAAATTTAAATCGAGGATTTATTTTAAATAAATAATTGTTATAACTTTTAAAATAGTTTTACGGGGTTTGGGGGACTCTGTTGTTTTTTTGTTTTTGATTTTTTCTTTAAATGGTGTTCGTTAAAAAAGCAAGGATTTCTGTTAAATAAATAATTCTTATATTTTTTCCGTTCAATTGAAAGCGAGGATTTCTTTTAAATAAATGATTGATATACCTTTTAAAATAGCTTTATGGGGTTTGAAGGACTCTGTCCTTTTATTCCGTGTGATTTTTCCTTTACATGGTGTTCGTTCAA
>NC_142813.1:52000502-52016093 GCF_049724085.1 Artemia sp. Qi Xiang Cuo
AAAGTTCTGACTCATAAATCAAATTAATCAAAGCCTTTTGATTAATGAAGGTACCCAATATCGGGTTAGGGATGACCTTTCTCTGTGGCTTGAAGGTAGGATCGAAACACTTTTCATTGAAATAAAAAATGAAGGGGAAAGGAACTTGAAATTGGAATTAATTTACAAAAATTCGTCATGTGATATTAGTTTTTTTCTTGATGAATTTGAACCATTGTTAGATAAAATTAATAATGAAAATAAAAACAAATTTATGATGGGAGATTTTAATTTAGATTTAATAAAAAGAGCGAATAGCTCAGATTTTGTTAATTTGATGGTGTCACATGATAGTTTTCCTCTTGTGACTATTCCAACTCGGATTTCGCATCTCTCGGCATCTTTAATTGATAATTTTTTCGTTAATGGTGGATTGCTTGAAAGATCCCAAGCAGATGTGGTTTTGTCCGACGGCTCAGATCACCTTCTTTTAATAAGTAAAATAAAGCTGAATCAGTCAAAGGAAAATAAACGAAATGAAAGGGTTTCGTTTTACCGTGAAATGAATAATAAAAACCTAAAGAGTTTTGCAAATATGATGGATGAAACAAATTTCTCGTGTGTAATAAATGAAAAGTGTCCAAATACTGCATATGACCTATTCAGTGAAATAGTGACGAATGTAATGAATGAAACATGTCCCTTGCAAAGGATTAACCATGATAGAAATTTTCCTAAGAAAATATGAATAAAAAAAGCTATTCTAGTTTCAATAAAGCAGAAAAACAAACTTTATGTGAATTATTTAAAGAATCATTCAGCTGATAGTTTTATAAAATTCAAAAGATTTCGGAATATTTTAAATTCAGTAAAACCGAATGCTCAGGAACTTTTTTCCAAAATGAATTTCATGAATATCAAGGGAAAATGAAAAATACATGGAAAACAATAAATAAACTTTTGGGTAAATTTCATATTAAGGAGGAGGTGAGAGTCATGGAGACAACAGGAGGTCGTCTTACTGATTCTCAAGACATATCTGAATTTCTGTGTGGTTATTTTGCAAATGAAGGAAAAAGACTGTGCGATCAAGCGCGGGCTAAACTACGCACATCTGCGAGTTTTGGATCTGTCGTTGAAAGACAGCCTGAAGTCAGAATTCTTTCGAGTTTGCAAGATATTCGGAACGGGAAGTGGCACGATTCCTGGCTACGATGAAGTCAAGCTCTATCGGGATGGATGACTTTTCGCTGAAACTCATAAAAGCCACAAAAACGAGTATCTTACCTGTCTTGACGCACCTCATCAACCTTTCTCTAGATCTTGGACTCTTCCCGGAAGCACTAAAGATTGCAAGAGAGGTTCCTCTTCATAAAGGAGGGAAAAAAGATGACCCATCGAATCGAAGACCTATATCTATTCTCCCATTTTTCCCTAAGTTATATGAGAAAGTGGTACATGCCCAGTTAAGTTATTATATTGAAAAAAAAAATTCTAATGGAAAATCAATTTAGGTTCAGAAAAGGGCTATCTACGGATATAGCAGTTCTGAAATTGGTTGATTAGATTAGTAATGCATTTGAAGCTGGTCTCATACCCGCAGCTGTGTTTTTGGATATGAAAAAAGTGTTCAATACGGTGGACCACTCAGAGCTTATTCAAGCTCTTGACTCGATTGGGGAGAAGGGTTCAAGTCTGGAGTGGTTTTCATCGTATCTGCACAATCGGTATCAGATAGTTCAGAAGGGGTCATTCTTATCTTCAAAAAAGATAATAGAGTGCGGGGTCCCACAAGGGTCAATCCTGGGACCTCTACTTTTCATTATTTTCATTGATCGGGTGAAACACTACCTGTCAGATGCTGGTGTCATCCTGTTTGCAGATGACACTTTGCTTTTTCTGGCAGTGCCTTAACTTGATGTTTTATATAATAAAATTCATAATGCAGTTTCTGAATTTCTAACTTTTCTCAGCAAAATATTTTAACCCTAAACTTTTCTAAAACTTTTTTCATGGTATTTTCTGGACTTTCGTCTAGTGCTGGAAATGACCATATCACAGTTCAAGAAAATGTGATAAAGAGAGTTGCAACAACGAAGTATTTGGGGTTTTTAATTGATGAAAACCTGTTGTGGAAAAACCATTCAAGTACAATAGCTGAAAAATTAAGCAAAGGCCTTGGGGTGATGCGAAGAATTAAAAATCTAGTCCCAAAAAAGATCCTGAAAATGATTTATTTTTCTATATTTTACCTATATATTAGCTACGGATGCTCTATATGGGCAAAGCATTCCAACTCTTGCATTTCAATGAAAGAAACCCAAAATGAATTTTGAAAAATCAAGAGAATGTCACTGTGACAAGGTAAACCACGACTAAACACTATTGAAATATTCCAACTCTTGCATTTCAAGGAAAGAAATCCAAAATCAACTTTGAAAAATCAAAGAGAACGCACTTAACTGTGACAAGGTAAAGCACAACAAAACACTACTGAAATATTCCAACTCTTGCATTTCAACGAAAGAAATCCAAAATGAACTTTGAAAAATCAAGAGAATGTAACAGTGACAAGGTAAAGCACAACAAGACAGTGCTAAAATATTCCAACTCTTGCATTTCAACGAAATAAATTCAAAATGAACTTTGAAAAATCAAGAAAACGTAAAAATCCAAAATGAAATTTGAAAAATCAAGAGAATATAACTGTGAGAAGGTAAACCATAACAAAACACTACTGAAATATTCCAACTCTTGCATTTCAATGAAAGAAATACAAAATGAACTTTGAAAAATCAAGAGAATCTCACTGTGACAAGGTAAACCACGACAAAACACTACTGAAATATTCAAACTCTTTCATTTCAACGAAAGAAATCGAAAATGAACTTAGAAGAATTAAAACAATGTAACTCCGACAAGGTAAACCACAACAAACCACTACTGAAATATTCCAACTCGTGCATTTCAATGAAAGAAATCCAAGATGAACTTTGTAAAATCAAGAGAATGTAACTCTGACAAACTAAACCACGACAAAACACTACTGAATTATTCCGACTCTTGCATTTCAAGAAAGAAATCCAAAATAAACCTTTAAAAATCAAGAGAATATAACTGTGACAAGGTAAACTACCATAAAACACCACTGAAATATTCCAACTCTTGCATTTAACGAATGAAATCCAAAATGAACTTTGAAAAATCAAGAGAATGTAACTGTGAAATGGTAGAGCACAACATAACACTACTGAAATATTCCAACTCTTGCATTTCAACGAAGGAAATTCAAGATGAACTTTGAAAAATCAAGAGAATGTAACTGTGACAAGGTAAACCACGACAAGACGCTACTAAAATATTCCATCTCTTGCATTTCAACGAAAGAAAATCCAATTTAACTTTAAAAAATTAAGAGAAAGAAACTGTAACAAGGAAAACCACGACAAAACACTACTGACATGTTTAAATTCTATTGTTTTAATGAAAAAAATTCAAAATGAATTTCGAAATATCAAGAGAATTTAACTGTGACAAGGTGTACCACAGCAAAACACTACTGAAATATTCCATCTCTTGCATTTCAACGAAAGAAATTCAAAATGAACTTTGAAAAATTAAGAGAATGTAACTGTGACAAGGTAAACCATGACAGAACACTACTGAAATATTCCAACTCTTGCATGTCAACTTGTTACAGTTACATTCTCTTGATTTTTCAAAGTTCATTTTTGGATTTCTTTCGTTGAAATGCAAGAGTTGGAATATTTCAGTAGTGTTTTGTTATGGTTTATCTTGTCAGAGTTACATTCTCTTGATTTTTTAAAGCTCATTTTGGATTTCTTTAATTGAAATGCAAGAGCTGGAGTATTTCTGTAGTGTTTTGTCGAGGTTTACCTTGTCACAGTTACATTTTCTTGATTTTTCAAAGTTCATTTGGGATTTTTACATTCTCTTGATTTTTCAAAGTTCATTTTGAATTTCTTTCGTTGAAATGCAAGAGTTGGAATATTTCAGTAGTGTCTTGTTGTGCTTTACCTTGTCACTGTTACATTCTCTTGATTTTTAAAAGTTCACTTTGAATTTCTTTCGTGAAATACAAGAGTTGGAATATTTCAGTAGTGTTTTGTAGGGCTTTACCTTGTCACTGTTACATTCTATTGATTTTTCAAAGTTCATTTTGGATTTCTTTCGTAGAAATGCAAGAGTTGGAATATTTTTGTAGTGTTTTGTTGTGGTTTACGTTGTCACAGTTACATCCCTCTTGATTTTTCAAAGTTCATTTTGATTTCTTTCGTGAAATGCAAGAGTTGGAATATTTCAATAGTGTTTTGTCGTGGTTTACCTTGTCAAAGTTACATTCTCTTGATTTTTCAAAGTTCATTTTGAATTTATTTCGTGAAATGCAAGAGTTGGAATATTTCAGTAGTATTTTGTCGTGGTTTACCTTGTCACAGTTACATTCTCATGATTTTTCAAAGTTTATTTTGAATTTTTTTCATGAAATGCAAGAGTTGGAATATTTCAGTAGCGTTTTGTTGTGCTTTACCTTGTCACTGTTACATTCTCTTGATTTTTCAAAGTTCATTTTGGATTTCTTTCGTGAAATGCAAGAGTTGGAATATTTTAGTAGTGTCTTGTTGCGCTCCTTTGTCACTGTTACATTCTCTTGATTTATCAAATTTCATTTTGGATTTTTTTCGATGTAATGCGAAAGTTGGTACATTTCAGTAGTGTTTTGTTATACCTTACCCTGTCACATTTAAATTCTATTGACTTCTTAAGGTTCATTTTCGATTTCACTCGTTAAAATACATCAGGTGGAATATTTCAATAGTGTTTTGTCGGGCTTTACCCTGTCAAAGATAGATTCTTTTTATTTTTAAAAGTTCATTTTGAATTTCTTTCGTGAAATGCAAAAGTTGGAATATTTCAGTAGAGTTTCGCGGTGATATACCATGTCACAGATAAATTACCTGAATTCTTTAATGTTCATATTGAATTACTTTCGTGAAATGCAAGAGTTGGATGATATCACTTGTGTTGCGATAAGCTTTACATTTCAGCGTTGAAATTTTAAGGAATTTTCATAGCTGATTTTGGATATCTTTTGTTAAAATGCAAGAGTTGCAATATTTCAGTTGTGTTTTGTTATGCTTTACCATTTCGCAATTACATTCTCTCAATTATTCAAAGTTCATTTTGAATTTCTTTCGTGAAATGCAAGAGTTGGAATATTTCGGTAGTGTTCTGTTGTGCTTTACCTTGTCACTGTTACATTCTCTTGATTTTTCAAATTTCATTTTGGATTTCTTTCGTGAAATGCAAGAGTTGGAATATTTCAGTAGTGTCTTGTTGTGATCCTTTGTCACTGTTACTTTCTCTTGATTTTTCAAAGTTCATTTTGAATTTCTTTCGTGAAATGCAAGAGTTGGAATATTTCAGTAGTTTCTTGTTGTGCGTTACCTTGTCACTGTTACATTCTGTTGATTTTTCAAAGTTTATTTTGGATTTTTACAGTCTCTTGATTTTTCAAAGTTAATTTTGAATTTCTTTCGTTGAAATGCAAGAGTTGGAATATTTCAGTAGTGTCTGGTTGTGCTTTACCTTGTCACTGTTACATTCTCTTGATTTTTCAAAGTTTATTTTGGATTTCTTTCATTGAAATGCAAGAGTTGGAATATTTTAGTAGTGTTTTGTTGTGCTTTACCTTGTCACAGTTAAATTCTCTTGATTTTTCAAAGTTCATTTTGGATTTCTTTCGTTGAAATGCAAACGTTGGAATATTTCAGTAGTGTTTTGTCGTTGTTTACCATATCACTTTTATATTCTCTTGATTTTTCAATGTTCATTTTGAATTTCTTTCGTGAAATGCAAGAGTTGGAATATTTCAGTAGTGTTTTGTCGTGGTTTACCTTGTCACAGTTACATTCTCTTGATTTTTCAAAGTTCATTTTGGATTTCTATCGTTGAAATGCAAGAGTTGGAATATTTCAATAGTGTTTTGTCGTGGTTTACCTTGTCAAAGTTACAATTTCTTGATTTTTCAAAGTTCATTTTGAATTTCTTTCGTGAAATGCAAGAGTTGGAGTATTTCAGTAGTGTTCTGTTGTGCTTTACCTTGTCACTGTTACATTCTCTTGATTTTTCAAAGTTCATTTTGGATTTCTTTCGGTGAAATGCAAAAGTTGGAATATTTCAGTAGTGTCTTGTTGTGCTCCTTTGTCACTGTTACTTTCTCTTGATTTTTCAAAGTTCATTTTGAATTTCTTTCGTGAAATGCAAGAGTTGGAATATTTCAGTAGTTTCTTGTTGTGCGTTACCTTGTCACTGTTACATTCTCTTGATTTTTCAAAGTTTATTTTGGATTTTTACATTCTCTTGATTGTTCAAAGTTCATTTTTAACTTCTTTAGTTGAAATGCAAAAGTTGGAATATTTCAGTAGTGTCTTGTTGTGCTTTACCTTGTCACTGTTACATTCTCTTGATTTTTCAAAGTTCATTTTGGATTTCTTTCGTTAAAATGCAAGAGTTGGAATATTTCAGTATTGTTTTGTTGTGCTTTACCTCGTCACAGTTACGTACATTCTCTTGATTTTTCAAAGTTATTTTTGATTTCTTTCCTTGAAATGCAAGAGTTGGAATATTTCAGTAGTGTTTTCTCGTGGTTTTCCTTGTCACAGTGACATTCTCTTGATTTTTCAAAGTTCATTTTGGGTTTGTTTCATTGAAATGCAAGAGTTGGGATATTTCAGTAGTGTCTTCTTGTGCTTTACCTTGTCACTGTTACATTCTCTTGATTTTTCAAAGTTCATTTTGGATTTTTACAGTCTCTTGATTTTTCAAAGTTCATTTTGAATTTCTTTCGTTGAAATGCAAGAGTTGAAATATTTCAGTTGTGTCTTGTTGTGCTTTACCGTGTCACTGTTACATTCTCTTGATTTTTCAAAGTTCATTTTCGATTTCTTTCGTTGAAATGCAAGAGTTGGAATACTTCAGTAGTGTTTTGTTGTGCTTTACCTTGTCAGAGTTACGTACGTTCTCTTGATTTTTCAAAGTTCATTTTGGATTTCTTTCCTTGAAATGCGAGTTGGAATATTTCAGTAGTGTTTTGTCGTGGTTTACTTTATCACACTTAAATTCTCTTGATTTTTCAAAGTTCATTTTTGATTTCTTTCATTGAAATGCAAGAGTTGGAATATTTCAGTAGTGTCTTGTTGTGCTTTACCTTGTCACTGTTACATTCTCTTGATTTTTCTAAGTTCATTTTGATTTTTACAGTCTCTTGATTTTTCAAAGTTCATTTTGAATTTCTTTCGTTGAAATGCAAGAGTTGGAATATTTTAGTAGTGTCTTGTTGTGCTTTACCTTGTCACTGTTATATTCTCTTGATTTTTCAAAGTTCATTTTTGATTTCTTTTCTTTAAATTCAAGAGTTGGAATATTTAAGTAGTGTTTTTTTGTGCTTTACATTGTCACAGTTACGTACCTGCTCGTACGTAACTGTGACAAGGTAAAGCACGACAAAACCCTATTGAAATATTCCAACTCTTGCATTTCAAGAAAGAAATCTAAAATGAACTTCAAAAAATCAAAGAGAACGTATGTAATTGTGACAAGGTAAACCACAACAAAAACACTACTGAAATATTCCAACTCTTGCATTTCAACGAAAGAAATCCAAAATGAACTTTGAAAAATCAAGAGACTGTAACTGCGACAAGGTAAAGCACAACAAAACACAACTGAAATATTCCAACTCTTGCATTTCAACGAAAGAAATCCAAAATGAACTTTGAAAATTCAAGAGAATGTAACAGTGACAAGGTAAATCACAGCAAGACACTATTGAAATATTCCAACTCTTGCATTTCACCGAAAGAAATCCAAAATGAACTTTGAAAAATCAAGAGAATGTAAAAATACAAAATGAACTTTGAAAAATCAAGAGAATGTAACAGTGACAAGGTAAAGCACAACAAGACACTACTGAAATATTCCAACTCTTGCATTTCAATGAAAGAAATCCAAAATGAACTTTGAAAAATCAAGAGAATGTAACTGTGACAAGGTAAACCACGACAAAACACTTTTTAAATATTCCAACTCTTGCATTTCAAGGAAAGAAATCCAAAATCAACTTTGAAAAATCAAAGAGAATGTACGTAGCTGTGAAAATGTAAACCACGACAAGACACTACTAAAATATTCCAACTCTTGCATTTCAATGAAAGAAATCCAAAATGAACTTTGAAAAATCAAGAAAACGTAAAAATCGAAAATGAATTTTGAAAAATCAAGAGAATGTAAGTGTGAGAAGGTAAAGCATAACAAGACACTACTGAAGTATTTCAACTCTTGCATTTCAACGAAAGAAATTCAAAATGAACTCTGAAAAATCAAGAGAATGTAAAAATCCAAAATGAGCTTTGAAAAATCAAGAGAATGTAGCTGTGACAAGGTAAAACACAACAAAACACTACTGAAATGTTCCAACTCTTGCATTTCAAGGAAAAAAAAAATCCAAAATTAAATATGAAAAATCAAGAGAATGTAACTGTGACGAGGTAAACCATAACAAAACACTACTGAAATATTCCAACTCTTGCATTTCAACGAAAGAAATCCAAAAATGAACTTTGAAAAATCAGGATAATGTAACTGTGACAAGGTAAACCGTGACAAAACACTACTGAAATATTCCAACTCTTCCATTTCAAGGAAAGGAATCCAAAATGAACTTTGAAAAATCAAGAGTAGTGTCGATAACCAGTCATAGAATACCAATGGGAGAGCCACATCGTGTCTCTGACCAATCATAGAGCACAATTATTAGAACCGTAAGATTATTTAGACATTTTAAGAAATGTACAAAAAGAAAAAAATAAATAAAGTTGAAAAATTTCGAAGTTTAAAAAAAAAAGTTTGTTTTTAAGAAAAAAATTTTGAATTATTAGTTCAGATTTTACGGATATAGTTTTATTTTTTAAACCAAAAATAGACTTAAGTTTCACACCTGTACCAGAGAATTTTATTTTCCATAATTTTCTTACAAAAAAACTAGAGTTTACGGTCAAAACCCTTATTAGCTCAGATTTTACAGAAATAGTTTATTTTTATAGGTTTCAGACAACACACGTCTATGAGAGACTAATATCCATCCTCCCTCCCCAAAACACTTTTCAGGCATTTCTTATTAAAATTTTTTATTTCAAGTCATTCACACGAGTTTTTCGCTAGCAACTCGGCCCACAGTACAGCACTATAAGTACTCTAAGACATACCGCTCCCATCCCTCCAAAAATATTTTATTCAGAGATTTCTTATTGAAAATTTTATAATGAATCCTAAATCTTTGGAAACAGCCTCTATTTCTGCCCGTTTAAGTTTTGATGTTGCTCCTTACTTTCAGTTGAAGAAACTTTTTTATAATTTAATTGCTGATCGTGGGGAGCTGGGCACGGTTGAAGTTGTTTTCACGTAAAAAGTACCCTTCCCCTCTTTCATGGAAAATTCCCCCCTCAAGACAATTCCATTCCTGTCGACTTTTGGAGGGTGTTTCTCCTTTTTTTGATAATCAGGCAATTTTCTCAAGCTCATAGCTTTTGACTGGCCACACTAAAGTTAATGAATCCTAAATCTTTGGAAACAGACTCTATTTCTGTCCGTTTAAATTTTGATATTGCTCCTTACTTTCAGTTGAAGAAACTTTTTTATAATTTAATTTCTGATCACGGGGAGCTGGGCACGGTTGAAATTGTTTTCATGTAAAAATACCCTCCCCCTCTTCCGTGGAAAATTCCCCCCTCAAGACAATTCCATTCCTGTCGACTTTTGGAGGGTGCTGCACCATTTTTCGATAATCAGGCAATTTTCTCAAGCTCATAGCTTTTGACTGGCAACACTAAAGTTAATGAATCCTAAATCTTTGGAAACAGCCTCTATTTCTACCCGTTTAAGTTATGATGTTGCTCCTTACTTTCAGTTGAAGAAACTTTTTTATAATTTAATTTCTGATCGCGGGTGGCCTTACAGTATTCTAAAGTCTTTCAGAAAAAGCTCAGACACGATGTCAAATTTATGAACAAAAAAGATAAAAAGAACCATGAATATGTAACGTTTCTGAAAAAAAACTGGTAAAATTTCCCCCTGAAAATTTCATCCCTGGAAACCCCCCTCCTCATGTAAAATTAATCCCCGTACAAAATCCATCGACTCTGTCAAAACTGCAAAATTCCACATTTTTGATGATAAAAACTTGAATGATTGTCTTTACTAATAGCACAGCACACTCATTTTTCAATTTAAAAATTTGAGGAGCAAATCCCTAAGACAAAAGAGCTAAAATTTAATTTAAAAGGTAGCTCACGTTTCCGGAAAAAAAATTGGTAAAATTTCCCCCTGAAAATTTCACCCCTGGAAACCCCCCTTTTTTACAGAATAAAAATTAATCTGCACAAAGAATTCCCGCCTCCCTCCTCCCTTCCTTTCTATGCGATGAAATAGTTTGTTTTTTCACATCGTAAAACCCTCTTAATCATAGAATACAATTGAAAATAGAATATCTTTCGTCTGATTAGGCCAGAATACAATTTCTCTCTTTGTCAAGGAACACCCTTGTTGCTATTCCATAAACATGTGCCGTTAAACTATGATAACATGAGCGTTCGAAATTTGGTCCCAAAACTGACCCTTCCTTTGTAACACAGAAGCTTCCATTTAAACAGATAAAGAAAACTCATTTTAATTAGAATGAATGAGGAAACTGATAAGTACTCTAAGAGATCCTTCTGCCATCACCCCACCACTTATGCATTATACGTAGCATAACTAAAAAGTAAAGATATCTGCCATTATATTTACTTTTTTTTCATCTACAACCTCTCTTAGTATCAGTTTCTTTGTATGGTCTAATGTTAAACTATCTTAAATAGAATACACGCTCCAAACCTTAGATTTTTCTTATACAGTACACAAATAACCCATCCCCCCCCCAAAAAAAAAACACTTTTCAGCCATTTATTGTTAAAATTTTTATTTCAAGTCATCCACACGGGGTTTTCGCTAGCAGCACGGCCCACCGTACAGCACTATAAGTAGTCTAAGAGATCATTCTGCTATCACCCCACCACTTATGTATTATACGGAACACATCGAAGAAGTAAAGCTATCCGTTATTAAGATTCTTTTCTTGTCATCTACGCCCCTTTTAGTATCAACTTCTTCGTATAGTATAACGTTAAACTATTTTAAATTGACAACACTGTCCAAACATCACTTGTGTATTATACAGTACACAATCAACCCGTCTCCCCCAAAACACTTTTCAGCCATTTCTTGTTAAAATTTTTTATTTCAACTCATCCACACGGGGTTTTCGCTAGCAGCTCGGCCCACCGTACAGCACTATAAATACTCTAAGAGATCCTTCTGCCATCACCCCACCACTTATGTATTATACGGAACACATCGAAGAAGTAAATCTAACCGTTATTACAATTCTTTTCTTGCCATCTACACCCCTCTTAGTATCAACTTCTTCTTATAGTATAACGTTAAACTATTTTAAATTGACAACACTGTCCAAACATCACTTGTGTATTATACAGTACACAATCAACCCAGTTCCCTCAAAACACTTTTCAGCCATTTCTTGTTAAAATTTTTTATTTCAACTCATCCACACGGGGTTTTCGCTAGCAGCTCGGCCCCCCGTACAGCACTATAAGTACCCTAAGAGATCCTTCTGCCATCACCCCACCACTTATGTATTATACGGAATACATCGAAGAAGTAAAGCTATCCGTTATTACAATTCCTTTCTTGTCATCTACACCCCTCTTAGTATCAACTTCTTCGTATAGTATAACGTTAAACTATTTTAAATTGACAACACTGTCCAAACATCACTTGTGTATTAAACAGTACACATCGAAGAAGTAAAGCTAGGTCAAGTCATATTTTTTTACGGCCTTCCATCATTAGATATGCTAATTCAATTACACGTGCACTGAACAATCCAATGGTAACTTAGATTGCTATGTTCAAGTACGTGGGGCTATCTTAACTGATAGGCTTTAATTTGCAAATCCCTTACCCCTTTTTTGCAACTTTCAATAGAAAAATTCTTATTGTAGTGTCCATTTTTTTAATAACAAACTACTCTCGAGTTACACTCCAATCCACAAATGCCTTACCCCTTTTTTGCAAATGTCAATCAAACAATTCTGATTGTAGCGTCCAATTTTTTAATAACAAACTACTCTCGAGGTACACTCCAATCCGCAAATCCATTACCCCTTTCTGCAAATGTCAATAAAACAATTCTGATTGCAACATCCAATTTTTTAATAACAAACTACTCTTGAGTTAAGGCAATCTTCCAAATAACATGCGTTCCCGCTCTATAGCTAAAGATCGCTTTTTAAAATGTCTACGCGTATGGTTGTTACCATGCCAGCTTTTTTGCAATGTCCATGTCTAAATATAGTGTCAAAGGCGTGGGTTTTCCATGTATTTTTTCATGTGCCGTTCATATTGTATACACTATTAGTAGAAAAGGGGTTGCTACTCCGACGCCCACACCATATTTGGGCATAGAATCCCCAGGGAGAATGATCGCATAATCGAAGTGGGTCAATGACCTAAATTTCCAAAGGTCAATTTATTTGATGTTTTTGTTGTTTTGGGAAAGTGCATGCTCGAGGCGAATTTCAATGAAACCAGGATTAGAAAACAGTTAGATCACGTGTTTCCTTCTCAGCCAATCAGCGAGTCGAATACATCTCCTTTTTCAGCCAATCAGAGGCTTGATTACATATGGTTTTCCCTGTTACATAACAATTCACCCTGGAGATATCGTATATAACAGACATGCATTGTGATTAAATTATCAGAAATTATTGTGACACAGTTGAATGAACAAGAATGGATATTATTGATGAGCTTGAAGTATTGGCAACCTCAATTTACAATGTAAGTTTTGTTTTAGTACATTTTTATTTTAAAAATAAAATTATTTTCCTTGGTCACCCTCCAGTATATCTAATTCCCCCCTCCACCCCCCCCCCCAAAAAAAAACACCACCAACATGCTATTTTTATACTCACTAGAAAACATAAAATATGTTCTTTTTACCCTCAAAAACCTAGTCCCTCCCCATTGTTTTACAACGATAATTCTCGCAATAGAAATAATTCTCTTTTCGATAAATTTTGGCTTTTCTCTATTGTGATTTAAAGTGTCCACTGACTTCTGTCAATTCTTAAAGCATTATGCCGCTCTGTTTTGACATAATGCTCTGCGCGAGGTTATAATGAGTTTGTCCCCCTTTTCCTGTGTGTTTACGATAGCGGCGGCCAAGTCAAAGGAACTGTTTCTCCGTCAAATTAAAACACTTTCAGACAATTGCAATAATTAAGCGCAGGCCTATGCAATCTCTATTTGGAGAAGTGAAACGGATTATTTTCAAATTAAGGTTTAACAATATATTTAGGACATTATGTAAAAGGGGGAGGGAGGGGGGGGGCAATGCCTCGCTTCTAACAGCTTCGTTGTAAGGTGAAAACAAACTGTTTCTTCGCAAAAAAAAAGTAAGGGGGGGTTCGTTGTGTAGACATGTACACCCATTGACAAGAAAACTAATGTGTAAATATATGCGTTGCGTCTCTAGGTATCTTTTTAATTTTTTTCAAGCTTTCTTTCGATAAAGTTTCTTTTATATTCCCAGGAGGGGGGCGTGAAAACTATGGTTTTTAACTTTGATTCGTAAGGTTAGAAAGAAAAGTCTTTAGGAGTTGCATGAAGCTTATACTATACGTAAATTGAATAGCGTTTTTATCTTATGATCACAAATTTTAGGCATATAAGCTGTGTGTTAACAATCTTTTTATCTTATTTAAAGCCTATAGACTGGAAATATTTAAGCGGAGGCCTACGCAATCTCTGTTTGGAGAAGTGAAACGGATTATTTTCAAATTAAGGTCTAAAAATATTCTTAGGACATTATGTAAAAGGGGGAGGGAGGGAGGGGGCAATGCCTCGCTTCTAACAGCTTCTTTGTAGGGTGAAAACAAACTGTTTCTTCGCATGAAATGTAAGGGGGGATTAGTTGTGTTGACATTTACACCCATTGACAAGAAAACTATTGTGTAAATATATGCGTTGCGTCTCTAGGTATCTTTTTAATTTTTTTCAAGCTTTCTTTCGATAAAGTTTCTTTTATATTCCCAGGGGGGGGCGTGACAACTATGGTGTTTAAATTTGATTCGTAAGTTTAGAAAGAAAAGTCTTTAGGAGTTGCATGAAGCTTATATTATGCGTAAATTGAATAGCATTTTTATCTTATGATCACAAATTTTAGGCATATAAGCTGTGTGTTAACAATCTTTTTATCTTATTTAAAGCCTTAAGACTGGAAATAATTAAGCGCAGGCCTACGCAATCTCTATTTGGAGAAGTGAAACGGATTATTTTCAAATTAAGGTCTAACAATATATTTAGGACATTATGTAAAAGGGGGAGGGAGGGAGGGGGCAATGCCTCGCTTCTAACAGATTCGTTGCAAGGTGAAAACAAACTGTTTCTTCGCATAAAAAGTAAGGGGGGATTCGTTGTGTAGACATGTACACCCATTGACAAGAAAACTAATGTGTAAATATATGCATTGCGTCTCTAGGTATCTTTTTAATTTTTTTCAAGCTTTCTTTCGATAAAGTTTATTTTATATTCCCAGGAGGGGGGCGTGAAAACTATGGTTTTTAACTTTGATATGCAAGGCTAGAAAGAAAAGTCTTTAGGAGTTGCATGAAGCTTATATTGTGCGTAAATTGAATAGCATTTTTAACTTATGATCACAAATTTTAGGCATACAATCTGTGTGTTAAAAATCTTTTTATCTTATTTAAAGCCTATAGACTGGAACATTTAATTTTTTTCTAAATGGTAAAAATAGAAACATTGATTTCTATCCTAAGACTATAGACTACTGATTGTCAGGATTTATTTTTTCACAAGTTGTGTAATAAAAACGTTCGATTTCTAAGCCTAGTATATTTCTTGCGAAACTTTACTTTTTGCTTTGCTGACAATGCTAAGGCGGGGGCTTCTTAATGATAAATGCTTTTCTAGACAAAATTAGGGTTAGTTTAGATGGGGATACTAATTTTCCTTCTGTAAAAAAGGGGGAAATTATTTTTCATACTAACTTTTTTCTCTTCTTTTAAGGCAAATTGTGAAGAATGTGTGCCCCCTCCATCTAAGAAAGCGAGAGAGGAAGAGGCAGCCCCCGTGAGACCATCCATTTTTAAGTATACTGGCCCTTACATGACCCCAAAACAAGTGTTGACTGTCCAAGTTACATCTGTGCAGGCTGCAATGCAACCAGGTCGAAAATTAAAGAGCGACTGGGCGGCTGCTTTCCATGGACCTTTAGTACCTGCCCCGTCTACACAAGAGCGTGATGTTACCGCACCGTCCATCCTCCAACACGCGCTACCCGGGCCATCTGGCACCCAAGTGCAGCCAGGATTTGCAAATGTAAGCATTTTTACCTCCAGTTATAGAAATATATATATATCTATTTCTTCTAATGTTTTTTTTAGTCTTTTCTTT
>NC_142813.1:52016593-52035159 GCF_049724085.1 Artemia sp. Qi Xiang Cuo
CCAGCTTATCTTGAACACCAAAAGCCTAATTTCTGTAACAAGCACTTACTCTTTTCTTTGCATGGTTTGTCAATAAAAAAAAAAAAAAATATTGACTTATTAGTCGTTGATCAAGCGCCGTTTTAAGTTTGAATCATTATTGAACTGCTCGTCTTAAGTTTGAATAGCAGAGGAACAAATTTTGCTCAGTAAAGCGAACTTTAAACATAAAAACGGTGTCTGGTGAGTTTCTCTTACCATCGACCCCCCCCCCCCCTCCTGGAAAAATTGCACCCGTGGAAAATCAATCTCTATGTTCTGATTTACACAAGGGAAAATCTTTTTGTGTAATTTTTCTAGATTTTGTTGTATTAACATTCATTTATTTTTTGGCCAGTCGGCTCGTGAATTGATGTCCTCGAACTATGCAAAGGAAAAATAAAATTTCTTTACTTAAAATCCTGTCCGAAACAATAATACTTGTAGTTGCTTATCTTGCTAACAACTCTTTCGAATTTTAATTAACCTGTTCTGTCAACTTAAATTAATGCAATTCAAAATTAACTCTGATCGGAACCTTTGATAATAGTAATGACGTGATTAATAATCTTTCTCTTATGTTAAACTCATTTTCACAGCATTTTTCGGCTTGTCTTTAAGTCTCCAATTTTAGGAAAATTATAGAAAGTATATTTAGGGCGCTGGGGTGGGAAAAACGAATTTTCCAAAAGTCGTGACGTATCCAGATCGTTTTTTTCAGGCCAGAAAATCTTAGTGTTTCAATTTTCAGAGAAAACATCGAGTCGTTTTCGAGAAACATTTTGCAGAGAGGGGGGGCAAAAGTAGGCATGCGGTGATATTTTATTTTTCTATAAACCGAATCTCACCATGTGTACAGTTAATGTTGTTACAGCTAACTGTAAGCTCGCCCTTTTTTATGATTGGTTCTTTTACGATGTAGAAAAAGATAATATAATGATTATTGGTAAGACAATAATCTGTACACTTTCTCTGAATTTCTAATGTTTTATTAATTATTTTTAGATTTGGTCTGTTACTTGCAGAAAAATTTCCTACACAGTCCATTGAAAATCATACGAGACAATATGCTAAGAAAATATTGTGTTTCTAACAGAGACATATATTGTTCTTTGTTTGATTTGAGAACACGTTGACTTGATGTTCCTTTCAACTTGAGAACAAGTTGATTTGTTCTTTGTATCTTGCCAGTGCTGTATTCTATTATGGCACATCTAAAAAAAAAAAAAAAAAAAAAAATGATTTTGAGACTTTGGGATAATACGTCGAAGTGTTGCCATAATTTTTTTTTCAATTCGCTTTCCTGTTATTTACTTTCAAATACTAAAAACATTGCTTTATTGGCTTCAGGTGGTTTTGTGCTGCAAAGAACTGTTTGTATATTGTTTTTGTTATTTTTTTTCTCTACCACGACGTATAAAATGTATAAAAAAAATATTGTCGGAAATCAAATGTTTTGTTATGATGGTTATGCCGTTCCAGTTCCCCCCAAGATTGGTATTGTGGTACCACCCCTGACACTAGATTTGATATATATAAAAAAAAAAACAGCAATGCCGTTTCTTGAATATTTTTTGTCAGTATCATGATAAGGCAAATTATTGTAGTTGGCACAATTTCTGTAGTAATAAGTGTCTGATCTCAGATTCTGAAACAAAATGCAATTACGAGGCTTAAGAAAATACCAAGTGCTAGATGGTGTTAGTGGTTTTAGATCTTAGCGCCAGTTTCCACTCTTATAAGTTGCTCATTTTCTTTGGTGCCATCCTCGGCCACTCCTTTGGCCTCTTTGGCCACTATCACTAGCAACAACGTCTTCTTGTTGCTATATATTGAGATTCTTTTGAGATAAAAGGGACTGCTCGTCCCATTGATTCTGTTTGAAAATTATATTTGTAGTTTTTCTTTTCTTGATTAAAGCTTTTATGTGGTTGAACAAACATTTTGAACTGGACAAGGTAAATGTCATGTTTAATTACATGACTGTATGCTATTCGTTCAAAACTTAACTTTATGTAATTTCTCTTAGTCTTTTCTTTCAAGGCTAAAACAATGATTGGTACTTCTTGAGTTGAACCTGCTACTTTTTGTTATTTCTTATTATTTTTATTATTATTTGATGAGGATTTAATTTCTTGAGCAAAAGCTTTGAAGAAATCCTATGAGGCTAATAGTTTTATTTTATCAGGCAGTTAATTGACTATCTCGCTCCAAAGCAATGAAAAAAAATTTTTATTTTGTTTTGGAACAAACTCATCCCCAACTTGAGTTGAAATTAAACAGGGTGCATAGCAAGTTAAATCGTGGACAGGGGAAAAAAAGGTTAAGAAACATTCCCTTTTATGGTGATTGTTCGCAGGAAATAACCTTGAAACCATGCCTGAAAAGGAGCTTGCATTTACATCAGGAAGTTGCCTGATTTATAATGTGGACCGACGCGCCTAACTTAGTACTAGTAGTAACAAAAGTTGAATATTGCTAGTCGAGAGAGAAAAATACAGTTACTCTCATTATTTATCAACCGTAATCTTGATTTTAAATTGATGATTGATTATAGGGCTGTATTTTAGTTTCGATTATATTGTGGATGGGCTTTTCCCAACACCAAGTAAAATAAATGCAATTAAAATCACTTTTGAATTAAAATTGGTCATTTTATGCCACTGGAAAGTAAATTTAAGGATAAGTTACTATTTACTCCTTTAACACATTCACCATCTGTTTGCACTGTGGTCTAAGGATAGGGTTTAAGCCATTTCCACAAACGTGTTTTACTTTTTTCTTTTAATTCTGTAATGCTCCATGTTCAGCAAAAATAATTTTTTATTCATTCCTGAGCCACGTTTGAGCAATGAATATGGGGGAACAATCAATGGTGCATACAGGATGTTTTTTTGGAGGGGGGGGGGCACAAAAACGCAGTAAAAATTTGTTATATGTGTTTTTGTTACGTTTTTACGAGTCGTAAAAAAATTACCCCCCCCCCTGTTCGTTTCTGTTCAACATGTTAATCTTTCTGTAAGATAGCTTAAGAGGTTGGAGAAGGGGCATTCCACCTAAAATCTTTCGGTTGCTTTGAAGCCTAAATAATGATTCAGTGTGATTCAGTCAACTGAAACGCCTCGCTCTTTACGCTAAAGTTTTTCATTGTTTAAAAAAGTAGAGTTGTGAGAAAGTCAAACTTTAGCGTAAAGAGTGAGGCGTTGAGGAGGGGACAGCCCCTTTCATATACGGAATAATTTCTGTTCGTTTTAAGTTCTAACATCGTTCCTTACTTTCAGTTAAAAAAACTTGTTTTGTTTTATTTAATTTTTGAACGTTTTTGAATTAATGCAGGTTTTGATTTTGGCTCACGGTATATGAATAATAAAAAAAAAAAAAATTTGAATATTACTTTTACTTTTATTTGGTTAAATAGCTTTCTCGAAACCTGATTAATTTTATTTACGAACGTTTTTATTAGTAATAAATATACGTAACTTACGAATTAACTTACGTAACGAACCTCTATATTCTTATATTTTTGATACGTATATTAGAGGGTTTGCCCTCTAGTCAATACCTTGCTCTTTAAGCTAAAGTTCAAATTTTGTTCCAATTCTTTAAAAATGACCCTTAATCACAAGGGCCGTTAATTAGAATAAATAGCTCTTATGAAAGTACTAATTAATCTTTGGCTTAAAAAGCGAGGTAATGACTATGGGATGAACCCTATCATATGCATAATGTTTTCTGTCGTTTTAAGTTTTGATGTTGCCCCTTACTTTCAGTTAAAAAACTTGTTTTTTTATATATAATTTCTGATCTTTATTGAAATAATGCTGGTAAATCCGGCGCCCCCTTCATAGCAATGTCCCTTCTCCCATGAAAACTTCCTTCATAGTCAGATCCTCCCACATAGCCCCCGACCCTCTCCCCCCCCACTACCAGAAAAAAAACCCTCTGAAAACGTCTGTTTACTTTCCAATAACCAATACTATATGTTAACATTGGGTAAAGTTCATAGCTTTCAGCCCTCCCCCCGGGGACTTGGGGGGATTAAGTCATCCTAAAGGACATATTTACCATATTTTCGACCATGCTGAACAAAATGCCTATCTCAAAATTTTGATCGGGTGACTCTGGGAAAAAAATGAGCGTGGGAGGGGACCTAGTTGCTCTAATTTCCGTTTGAATGAGCCCTCCCACGATATTCTAGGACCACTGGGTCGATACGATCACCCCCTGTGAAAAAACAAACAAACAAACAAATAAACACGCATCTGTGATCTTTCTTCTGGCAAAAAATGTAAAATTCCACATTTTTGTAGATAGGAGCTTGAAACGTCCGCAGTAGGGTTCTCTTATACGCTGAATTTGATGGTGTGATTATCATTGAGGTTCTATTACTTTTAGGGGGTCTTTCCCCCTTTTTTCGAAAATCAGCCAAATTTTCTCAGGCGCGTAACTTTTGATAAGTAGGACTAAACTTGATGAAATTTATATATTTGAAATCAGCATTAAAATCTGATTCTTTTGATGTATATATTGGTATCAAAATTTCGTTTTCTACAGTTTCGTTTACCATTGAGCCGAGTCGCTCCTTACTTACAGTTCGTTACCACGAACTGTTTGAAACCATTTTTCCAAAATTAACCACAGCCTTCAATGTATTTTTCCAAACTTGTGTCCTATCTACATCGTTTTTCATAAGGGAAAAAGAACAATAATCACCGAAAGGAGCTCTTTCCTCTGGTATCCAAATTAGTATTGTAATTTTTCTGCCGCAATGTGTAATATTTAATGTGAAGCAATTAAGAATCGACTAACTTCATAGCTATTAAAGGGGAATATCTTTCTCTAAAAGCTTGGAATCAACTGATTTTCAAAAAAGAAAGATTTTTGGAACAGTTACTTATGCTTAAGGCTTTCAACCTCTAAGGGATCTCTAGTTTCAGGCAGCAGACGACTTAATAAAAATATTAAGGGAACTGGGAGGGGTAATTAATTTTTCCAAAGTTGTGAACTATCTAGATTGTTGTTTTTTTTTACACCGGAAAATGGTAGCTTCGCAATTTTCGGAAAAAATTTGTACTGTTTTCGAAAAAAAATTAAAGACATATGTCGAATTATCGGTTCACCGCTTCCTGGTGTGGTTCTTTCCGACATACTGGTAATAAATCATGTGTCAACCGTTCTAGATGAACTAGTTTTCAGAGACGACGAAGAATCTTCTGACGAATCCAAATTAAAAGTTCATCAGGTAAGATCAAATACACGAAACATTTTCTAACTCACTTACCATTATCTCTGTATTTTTCTTCTAATAGATTTTTTTTTTTTTTTAGAATAAGGCTTTTGAGATTTTGCCAATTTATATAAACTTCTTTCTGGATGCCTTACTTTGCGAAAGGAGAAGAATTTCGATTTAATTTTCTCGTTTGTGGGAAAAAAAATGAATCAGTCAACAGAGCAATCTAGTTTTGCAAGATGAGCTTCCTAAGGTGACAATTTTCCACGGGGAGGAAAGTTCCTGGTCGTTGAACTTTTCAAGGGGAATTTTCAAGGGAAAAATCATGTTTCACTTTCCATTGAAAAGTTTGATATTGCGCGGGGGAGGGTGTGTGCCTCAATTCAGTTCGACGGGACAAAAACTATGTCGTTTTGATAGAATAATAAATCCAGACAGCCGTTTACAGATTATTGGACAGTGCGCATCCCCTTAATAACACAAGGAACAATTTGTGAAATTCCTCATTTCATGGCCATCTGCATCTGAAGAGAGTGAAGACTTGAAAAATTGTTAAAATAGTTTAAAATGGAATACTAGACAAATATTTTCGTTGGATTAGTTCATTGTATGTGAAATAATTTACTCAGAAGATGCTGCAATCATTTTGTTGCGAAGTCACTCGATTGGCCAAAGGTTTTATTTTTCAGTGTGATGAATACTATAGGCTACCTTTTTGACCATTGATTAAATTAAAAAAAAACCTATTTTTTTTAAAATAGAAGTAAAGAGCCATACGAAGTACGGTAAAATTAGAGTTTAGATACTAAATACTATCTTTGAAGTGGGCTAGATTAGGAAAATGAAACTTTTAGAGATGTGTCTAAAGAGTAAAGTGTGTCCTGGGAAGGCCTTTTGAACTGCCTACCTTCACTCCTCCTAAATGGCTATCTTGCCCCTAAGGAAAGAGGTTAAGTTAGGAAAATAAAACTTTCAGGGATGGGCTTAAAGGCTAAGGCGTGTTCCGGGATGGATATTTTGAAACACCTACATCCTTTTTTACCTATACATTCCTACCTTTTTTTTATTTATCTGATTAGTCTGTTAATACAAACCTTATCCCCTACCTCCACTTCTTCTCCCTCTAGAGGGTTCTGAAGTCTGTTTACGTGGCAGATGCAACCTACTGCAAAATTACTTGATAACCTAGGCCTACACCTTAATTTTGGGTTATCAGTTTCTTTTTCTCTGGCTTTAGTTTTGAAAATGTGGTTCCTGTTATTTGACTAGAATTTTAGGCCATATTATTGTTTTATTTCAAAATTTCGAAAATGTATTTGCATATTTTTAAAACCTAAAAACAATTCTGTTGTACTTCATTTAAGCAGAAGATAGGCTATGTTTTGTAAGTTTTTACTCTTATCACACACAGATTCTTAAAGGTCATCAAAGGTCAGGACCCTGTAGAGGGAGATGGAGTGGAGGTAGGTACTTCAAAATACCTTCTTGGAACGTACTCTAGCCCGTAGACCTGTCCCTGAAAGTTTCATTTTACTAATCCAACCCCTTTAATTTTACCTTAAAATCAAAACAAACAGCAATTATTCCATATATGAAGAGGTTGTCGCCTCCTCAATACCCTGCTCTTGATGCTAATGTTTTTGGCCCTTTTAAAAAGCTTCCTATTCGATTTAAATAGCTCTCTTATTTCAGGAGTCATTCTTAACAAATTGGAAGAAACGGTAATTAGTGTGAAGAACAAGGTATTCAGGAGGGGAGAAACCCCTTTATATGTGGAATAATTTCTTTTCATTTTGAGTTTTGATGTTGCTCCTTACTTTAAGTTGAAAAATGTTTTTTTTAATTTAATTTATGATTTTTTTCAAGTAATGCTGCTAAATCTGGTGGTACTTCTCAATTATATGAAACACACTTGAGAAGTAAAGTTTGTAGAATGCTAATGAAATAAAACAAATTTTGATGACAATATAATAGTTTTAGAAAAAAATTGGGCTATATATTTGCGCATTAAGGGGAGGGGGTAAAGCATAGCATATTTTCAATAAGTAACCTAAACAAACTATTTTAGCCTGACCAAACCTATTTAACCTAAAAAAAAAAGATAAAAATGGAATACTTTTTCCTAGTAAAATTGTGAAAACTACAACTTGGATATATGCTCCCACAATGCAGAAATGCCCTCAAGAATCACATTAAATGAACTCGGCCTTCTGACTTTACTGCCGCCTGCCACATGACACCGTCATGTAATCTACTAAGTATGAATTTAAATGATGACGGGATTTACCTCGGTGCTATTTGTTATTCCACTTTGTGGAACCCCACATTCTCTATATATTTGGGGTAGAGGTGCCAGTTTCTGAGTCGACAACACTATTTTTGTGGTTCAATTTCAAATGAGTGAAACCTGCTAGTTCCAGCTCAGTTGTGTTGTAGCCCTTCCAACAACCTAAAATGGTTCTTGAACATTCATGATGAGACATTATATTTTATCACTAGTCAAAGCAAACTAACCGGTATCCTCAAGAATCGCATTAATAATGATCTTGTCTTTGTCTTTGAGACGGTCAGCTGACGATGAAGCTCCCATAATAATTCACATATGACCTTCACTACATTGCTAATAAAGTATTCTGTTTTCATCAGATTTTATTGTCACCAAACTTCACTTCTCGAGTGTGTTTTGCATAATAGGCAAGTACTGATCTGGCTCAGCCTCCATGAAAAATTCCCTCCTCTCACAAGAAACTCCCCAGTGGATAGTTCCTCCTATGTAAAATACACCCCTTACCCGTAAGGTTTCTTCCTGGAAATTCCCTCCTCGATCAAAATCCCTCCACCCTCCCATAAAACTTCTTGCAGAAAATTCAACCTGAAAATTAGTTCCTTATTCCTGTGATAATTCATGGGGGACAGTGGGACTATGGCAGGAACGGCTTCATTTGGTATGCCGATAGCCTCAATTGCTTTTGGGAAATTCTGCTGAAGGGGTTAATAGGCAACCATTAGAAAAATGTTTAATTGATTGATGGGAGGACATGATTTTGGGGGGTGGACTGAGGGGCAAAGAGTGTCCTCTCCAGTAAACAGTTGTGTTTAATTTGAAAATTTTGACTCGATCAGGTGAGACGTCCCTTGGTGATGTAATAGGCCAGGAGGAGGTTTGTACATGTTAAAATAGGTTTAAACCAGGAGTTACAATAGTGATGGAGTCAGATCTTGACGCCAGATTCTCTAAATTTTTACACAAGGGCTAAAGAGTCATGTGGAGAGAAAATTTGTTTAAAATGTAAATTGGGCAGGAGGGAATGCCAACTGGTACTTTCAATGAGGATAGTAGAGTAGTACCTTCCATATTGCTTGATGCCCTAGGAATTACCATGTTATTTGCTTGGCTTACGTTCCTTCCCATGCTATTTGCTTGGCTTATGTTCTTCCTGTGTTATTTGCTTGGCTTATGTTCCCTCCCATGCTATTCTAAGGGTTAATGTTCCCTCCCATGCTATTTTAAGGGGCTTATATTCCCTCCCATGCTATTATAAGGGTTTATATTCCCTCCCATGATTTTAAGGGCTTATATCCCTCCCATGCTATTTTAAGGGCTTATGTTCCCTTCCATGCTATTCTATAGTGCCATATACCTTCCATTGTTATTCTATGGGACCTCTACACGTGATTAAACACGTTATGAAACTACTTTCTATTTGCTTATGTCCCGTTGGTACCATTCCAAACGAGCGGGGATTCCCCTCCTGTTCCTAAACATTGCAAAAAGGATAGCAGTATGAACGGGGATTCCCCACACAAGTTTGTTTCAACTCCAACTTTTCAACCAGAGTGTTTTCGAGCCAAAATCTGTTTTTTTAGGGGGCGAATCAGAGACAAAGAAGATATGTACTCCTCTCTCTCTCAGACAATTTTTTGCTGTTGCTAGCTTAGTTTCATTGTGGCAGTGAGAGTTACAAAACATGAAAAAATGTTCCATACATGTCTACTATGTATGTACACACTGGGCAGCTGGTCATCACGTGAGAATTGCACAATGATTGGTAGGCTTAATTCAATAACTTCAAATGCAACCCTGGGCTGGAAAAGGGCTGTAACCCCCTCCTAAATAGAAGGGGGTTGCTCTCCTCAATAATCCTTTTCGTTTTAAGATTCGATGTTGCTCCCTACTTTTAGTTGAAAAAAACTCATTTTTAAATTTAATTCTAAATACAATAATGGTGAAAAATAATGGCTCTTTTTTGGTTTGTTTAATGATTTTGTATATATACTTTTACCATTTAACTGTAATACTTGTTGTCATATGTTAAAGAAGAAATCCTAAAAAATAAAGAGAATTGCTAGTTGTGGATGCACTATAATCCATACACAGAAAATTTAGTCTTTCTATGTTTTTCTTTTTAATGTGCGACCCGCCTCATTTGCGAAGTAATTTCTGTTCGTTTTAAGATTTTAAGGCTCTAAGAAATTTTTTTTATCACAGATTATCAAAGGGCTAGAATGAGCGTTGAGAATGCATTTGGAGTGTTAGCTGCTCGCTAGACAATATTTTACAGACAATAGATAGTAAATTAGAGATGGTTAAGAACATAACCATGGTATGTGTATGCCCTCATAACTATCTAGTAGCCGAGAGCTCCGATCACTGTAATTCAAGCCTTACTGACACTATTCGAGGAAATGGAGAAATTATACCTGGTCAGTGGAGGGAATCAGAGCCTTCTTTATGGAGCAGCCATTTGAACCAGCAAGGGTCCAATAATCACACGCTTCTGGCTAATGAGACTCGAATAAAATTTCAAGAATATTTCAATTCCCATGATGGACAGCTATCTTGGCAAAGTGACCATTTCTTTGGAAGTTCCAGATAACCAAAGCACAAGAGAAATGACAGTACTTTCTCTGAGAATAGTTTTCCCAGTGAATTTTCCACTGACTCTATCTTTCGTCAATGAAGAAAAGAAAATTAAAAACTTGTCTCTTTATTAAATCATAGTAAAAAATATTTTTGAAAAAAAAATCAGGTCTGCACCTCATCCGTTGTTGCCAAGTCATATAACACCTGTTGAATTTTCAATTTTTCCAGGGTGTTTTTTTTCTGTCGAGTTGCTTCAGTTCATTACTGACATACATGCCAAATACATAATCTGGATTTTGGGCATCCTTTGTTTGCTCCAACAGCAGTTTTTCTAATGGATCTTCTAAACCTCCATTTTTTTCTTCTTATTACTCGGTTTCTTTGGTTCCGCATATGCTGAAGAACTTGAACCACTGTAACAAAAGATTGCTTGAATTAATTATACTGAGGTAATTTGTATAGGTCAATGAAAAAAAAACAATCATGATTATCATCATTAAACAACCTCAAGACCAGAACATAATTTGAAGTTAACTGAGAGGTTGGGGTAGATTAAATGTTTTCAATTGTTGAACTTAAACAAATTAAAAATTATTAAGACTTTACGGAGAAAATATCACTATATATATATATAGTGTATTACGGTAATCACCTGGCAAAAAAAAAAAAAAAAAAAAAAAAAAAAAAAAAAAAAAAAAAACTGTCTTCCTACTTTAGTAACTGAAATAAATGAGCACTTGAACAAGGTCTAAACCCTACTCACCCATCCAGTTCCCCAGGACAAGACAGTAGGCCTATAACCAATCCGACCATCCGAAACTCAAGTCCAAAATAGAGCAAAATCAGCATCAATAAGCACACGTCAATGTTTCAAAACCAAGCTATAGCACTTTAAATCTACAAAAACATTATATTCCCAAGGTGATCACCGTATATCGGGGCTCGTCAGATGAAAACTCATTGCCTAAATGGGTTTCGGCGCTTAAATTTCATTACCCAGGCAATTTGAGCGCGCCATGCAATAATCTGGCATACCCCTATACAGTGCCACCAATGGAATAAACATAAACAAAATCCAAAATATCCAAAAAATAGAAATATATACCCCAGAAATATTTTTTCAAACATTCTTAACCAACATTCAAATAACACTGAGAGCCGAACCTTCAACCGATTTAAATACAAAAAAATAAATAACACTAGCCCTCCACCCGGAACAATTTCACTTTCACTCAAATTCTAAGAATTAAATTCCAAGTATTCCACCATAATCTTTACCACAAGTGTCGCAATCCAACCCTCAACAACCGGGAAGATAAACCAATTCCGTCAACAAGTTACCGTAAAATATCTTTTAAGATATCTTGATAACTTTTATTATACTTATGTAAAAGCTGATTATACTTAAAACAAAGCCTTTTAAAGTGCCAAGCAAGTTTATTGGTGGAAAAACCTCTTATGATTAGCTTCTTGCTAAGTAACATACATCTATTTCTAAAATCGATGTAATTAGTACAAATTCTTGCATATCTAAATAGTTGGGAAAAATACGATGAATATGTTATATTTGAATGAATATTACTTTTTGGAAATGGAAAATTAACTATTTAAAATCAAAATAGTCTGTTTTATTATATATTTTAAAATTTATTGTATTATTAGTTACCACAATAATATCAAAATCTCGAAAAAGGTCTTATTGTCCATTTTCATTACTGTAGTCCACCTTTAACTCTGGTGGATATGTTTTACTTGCAATCTCTACAAAATTTGAACAATTTATCAAAAAAAGGTCATCTAAACATCTTTTATTGTTTGAGAGCGAATACTTTATATTACTTGGATTCTTTTTATCCGTCATATAATCGTATTCTAAATAATTTAGAAATAGGTCCGCTATAACTGGACTTGCATTACCCCCCATAGGAATTCCATTATTTTGATTATATAGATTGCCATTAAATTTTATATAAGTATTAAATAGAACAAATTCTAGTAGATCAAAAATCATATCTAGGCTATAACATCTTGAGCTAGTTGTACTATTAAAATAATTAGTCCATCTCGCCTTCTTATTATACGCATCAATTTTTAAAAACGGAAAATTAGACAAAAGAAAAGCTTTCTTAATAATCTTTTTTAAATTTATAAATACTAAATTAATGGGTAAATTTGTATATAATGTAGTGAAATCAAACGAGTCCACTCTTTTGGCTGAAACTAAAGCAAGAGAATCTATTACTTGCAACAAATTGTTAATACTACAATATGGATTAAACTTAGCAAATTTTTTAATTCCCGAGCAATATGCCTCAAATTTATTTTTAATTTCTCCTAAAATACATGACAGGTCAGTCGCCGCAACTCTGGTAGGGCATCTTGCTGCACCCGCAATAAAGCGTGGTTTCGGGGGATTTTTATGAAATTTTGCCGTCCAATATAAAAACGGAAAATTTTTATCATTATCATTAACCTTAATATTAATTTTTTTTTAAAGTATATCCTCTATTGCGATCAATAGACTATTATTAACATCTTGAACCTTTTTATATGTATTTGTTGTACTAAGCTCCTTTGTTAAAACATCACAATAAAGCTTCTGACAAATTATTGCAAAATTATTATTCGCTTTATCAATGGGTACAATTACAAAATTCCTCTTTATATTATAAATTGCTTGTTTTATCTTAGAATTATAAAAAACACCATCATTATCATGCTTATTTGTCTTCTTATTTATCTTATTTCTAACCTTATTAATAATAAAATTTTTCCAATTCTGAAAACTATTTTTATTAATTTTCTCTTTTGCACCAATTATCAATAAATATTTCGAGATTATTATTTAACCCTCTAAGCAGATTCGAGGGTTTTAGATGATTTGAAAGACGGAATTTAGCCCCCATTTTCATTATATTCTGCAATTCAATCTGCTTAATTATTGTTAAATCACCTGTAATAATATGTTCATAAGTTGGATTAACAAACGATAACAATTGGTCACACTTACAAATAGGTTTCCAATTACTATCCGTGTCAAAGTTCCAAGTATTAAATTATAATTAAAAATCATTTGTCCTATCGTTTTTGAAAATTTATATGTTATAATCGGATTATTCTTATACTTCAAATTACTAGGAAAGGCCTGTTTTACATCAGCCTGGATTAAAATTCCAGGTAAATTTATAACCTCTATTTGTTTACTTATAAAATTTGTAGGAAGATATAATCTATTTTCCTTATTAACAGTCTTATCTGACTTTTTTTCTTTTTAATTACCTTTAGTTGTATCTTGAATACATACTGTATCATAAATCAGTTTAAATTTTTAGTTACATGGTGTTTCGTTACTTACATGCCAAAATGATTTTATTAAATTTTTTTTTGATAACCTATTTAAACATTTTATTATGCTAGCCATACCATTAGACTCAAATAGTTTGCACAATTCCTTCAAATA
Organism: Artemia sp. Qi Xiang Cuo; assembly: GCF_049724085.1. Lineage (NCBI taxonomy): Eukaryota > Metazoa > Arthropoda > Branchiopoda > Anostraca > Artemiidae > Artemia > Artemia sp. Qi Xiang Cuo. The sequence continues at coordinate 52,030,166 of NC_142813.1, forward strand.
GATATCTAAATAAATATTCTTTTTTCTATTATTTTTCCTATGCCCTCTTCATCGATTTTTACGTTTAACGGGATGATTAAAAGAAGGATGGTCCATTAAACCATTTATACAATTAACAACAACATTAGACATGTCTCCATATTTAGCCACTCGATCATTCAACCAGAACGGATAAGCAGTACCGAGGGTATGGATCCAATAGTCTTCCCGTTTACGTAAATTTATATTTTTCTCTTCTTTAGTTCGATTACTTAATTCCAAATTTTCTAAAATCGTAACGGTTAAATCAGTTAAAGCACAGGTACCATTATTACAATGTTGTACTAGATAGATATTCGTTTTTTTACCATTAATTGTGCTTTTGTGACCCAAAAATCTCTCATATATGTTATTAGAACTTTCCTCCAGATATCGTACGCCACAAATTTTACACTCCAGCCGATAAATGATATTATTTGTTTTACAATTTACCCTACCCCTAAACAAACATTGAAAATTTTTTTTATATAATGTGCTTTTTACAATCGCCCTAGGGTTGAATTTATCTCGGAATATAAAAAAGCTACAAGTACTCATACCAATATCCGGTAGACGTATTTTAATATCACTCGCATTCGATTTTATCATTAAGAACAAGTTAAGAAACCAAAAACGGGAAACAAAGCAAAATCCAAATCATATCCAAAAATCAAGCATATTTCCATTAACCATAACACCAAAAAACAACCCAAAACCAAAAATAAAACGACTTCCCAGAACAATTATCCGTCTCAGGTTAAAATCTGGATCAGGGTTAAGGTCTGTCGGGGAAATTTTTTTTTTAACAATTCCTTCACCAGCACTAGATCCTACCTGAAATCATATAGCGTATTACGGTAATCACCTGGCAAAAAAAAAAAAAAAAAAAAAAAAAAAAAAAAAAAAAAACTGTCTTCCTACTTTAGTAACTGAAATAAATGAGCACTTGAACAAGGTGATTTGCGTTTTTCCGCAATATCGCAAAAAAAATCTGCGGAATCCGCAGATCCGCAACGATTTTCCGCAATCCGCAGCATGTGGGAACGAAGGGTGAGGCTTATCTTTCAAGTACTGTTTGAAACTTAGCCGACCCTTGAAGCGAATCATTTGTTCGTCTACACTTTGTCTCTCCTCTGGCGGTATGCCTTTTAGTAAATAATTTCTTAGACCACACTGCTTTTCCATTTACAAAAAATTAAACAAGAAAAATGGGTTTTAATTTCTATAAAGCAGTGAATACAAACACTTAATTAAACAAAAAAAACTCCGAATATTTCGGCCCCACATCCGGGAGCCTTTCTCAACGGGAAAAAACAGAAAAAAATTATCTTACATCAACATAAAAAATATACTAAACAAACAAAAGAAAAAATATAAATAAATAGGAAAAGAAAACTCACATATTAAATAAACAATTCCATTCACTGGCGTATAAACAAAATCGAATGTTTATATTGATTGGAACACGCCTTCTCACAGTATATAAATGGAAATCTATCAAAAATGAAAATATATTTATACTTAAACTAAAACCATAAAGGTCAGCTAACCCCCGGCCCATAACCCCTAAATAGATCTCACAAGCTCATTACCCAATGTTTGAATTATAAATTGAACAGAAGTAGAGATCGGGGTACCAGCGCGGACAGGACATAATTTATGCATGTTTTATGGATTTTGTCAGTGAGAATTTGAAAAACAGGTATTTTGTCACATTTATGGATGGTTTTATGGTTTTTTTCAGTGAGAATTTGAAAAACAGGAACTTTGTCACATTTATGTCTGTTTTCATGGATGGTTATGTGTGTTGGTCAATTTATTTGATGTTTTATGGTCTTTGTCAGTGAGAATGGAAAAACAGGAACTTTGTCACTCCCTTTTTGTTGTTTTTCGAGGCAGATGTTATGAGTGTCCGGGAAACAGTATTTGTTATTGTTGTTCAAGCCAAATGTTATGAGTTTCCAAGGTAACAGTTAGATTCCCCTTCTCAGCCAATCAGAGGACATTGTTTACATAACAATTTGACCTTGAGATTTCGTATATAACGGGCATGCAATGTGATTAAATTATCAGAAAGTATTGTGACACAATGGATATAAAAATTAACATAATTCATGAGTTTGAGGCCTTGGCAGCCGCAATAAGCAATTTAAGTGCATTTTTTATTTTCAAACTAATTTTCCTTGATCATCCTATAGTATATTTAAGTAAGTACCCCCCCCCCCCAACAAACCATACAATCTTTATACTCAATGCAAAACGTAAATATATTCCTTTACCCTCAAACCCCCCCCCCCCCCCAACAAACCTAACCACCATACAATCTTTATACTCAATGCAAAATGTAAATATATTCCTTTACCCTCAAACCCCCCCCCCCCAACAAACCATACAATCTTTATACTCAATGCAAAACGTAAATATATTCCTTTACCCTCAAACCCCCCCCCCACAACAAACCATACAATCTTTATAGTCACTGCAAAACGTAAATATATTCTTTTACCCTCAAAACCTAACCACCGCAAAAAAGAAATACCTTTTCGATAAATTTAGCCTTTCTCTGTGACATCCGTCGCTATTAAGCCGCTAACTTGACTATACATTTCCGCAAGGTTATAATTACTTTGTCACCCCTCTTCCGGTTTTGTTTACAAACATAGTCTAGCCCAAAGGATTGTTCTTCCCGTCAAAATAAAACGATTTTAAGTAAAATTAGATTGTGGATTCGTAACCTGTATTTGCCGGAGAACCGGTGAAATAGATTATTTTCAAATTAAGTCTAACAATATATTTAGAACATTACGTAAAAGGGAGGATGGGGCAGTACATCGCCTCTAACAGCTTCGCTGTAAAATGCCTTACGTAAAAGGGAGGGAGGCAATACATCGCTTCTAACAGCTTCGCTGTAAAGTAAATTACGTAAAAAGGGAGGGTGGCAATACATCGCTTCTAACAGCTTCGCTGTAAAGTAAACTACGTAAAAGGGGGAGGGCAATGCCTTCAATTCTAACAGCTTCGCTGTAAAGTAAAAACAAACTATTTCTTCGCATTAAAAGTAAGGGGGGATTTTGTGTGTAGACATGTACACCCATTTACAAGAAAACTAATGTTTAAATATAAGCGATTCGTCTCGAGGCATGTTTTAAATTTTTTTTCAATCTTTCAAAAAAGTTTCTTTTATATTCACGGGCGCGAATCCAGAATTTTTGTTGAGGGAGGAGGTTATCACTTTTAATACTGAAATAATAGAAAAGATAATTTTTTATTGACTTAATTTATTCTTCGTCGTTTAGTAATTTTATCTATAACATTTTAATAAAGGGTAATAATATAAATTATTTATTGATATACATTGCGCTTAAATAAAACGCATGATTAACTCCATGAGAGGGTAGACATACGGTGGGTTAATTTTACTGACTTTAGGGGGGAGGGAATATGGGTTTTTTGCTTTACTGAAATGAGATAAATACTTTTCTAGTCAAAATTATGTTTAATAATTTTCTTTCTGTAAAAAGGGAGAAATTATTTTAATACTAATTTTTTTCTCTTCTTTAAGGCAAATTATGAGGAATTTGCAGACCCTACATCGAAGAGAGCTATGGCTGGCGCCAATAGCGAAGAAATCTCCTCGCCGCCACCCGCTAAGAAAGCGAGGGCCAATAATGCGCCCCCTGCGAAGGCTACTGTTATGCAATATGGTCGCTGGGCAAAATTCTCTAGCTTCAAGGTACTTGACCCAATGCAACCTCTCAGAAAACCAAAGAGAGAGTGGGCGAATAGATACACTGTCAAAGCTCCACCTATGCAAGCTTTTTCAAGGGCCTCAGAAGCTATCCCGACTGCACAGCCATTTGATATTGCTGGCCCAGCTGCACAAGAAATTAACGTCACCGCTCCCTCCACCCTCCAACACACGTTACCTGGACCTCTAATAGCTGCCCCATCGACGCTAGGTCAGGAGGTTACCCTCCAACATGCACTACCTGGTCCTTCGGGCACCCAAGCCCAGACGGATTATGCCAATGTGAGCATTTTTTTCCTACCTATCTATTTCTTCCAATGTTTTAGTCCTTTTCAATCCCAATATAAACTTATCGCAGCGAGATATTAACCCCTATTACATATCTAAATATAATTTTTAGCAAAGAAACCGCTCTTTTTTCTGTCGCTATTGCTTCACATATACTTTAGATACCATTGAAACTCAAAATGCTATTCCGTTCACAATTGAATACTATCTTGCTTTAATCTTTGGCTTAAAGCTCCGCACAAGCATATAAATAGATCTGTTTCATCCCCTTTTCCTGTTCTGTTCTATCATTAGCGACGGTTAGGCCGCCAAGTCTAGGCTTTTCAATGCTTTTAACATAATTCTATTGTTTGGCCAAGAAAATTAGCTGTGAATTGTCTGCAAAATTAGGAAATCGGAATTCTATGTAAGAGCGAAACAAGTTATACCCCCAAAAATAATAATTGCTATTTATGACATTGCTGAAAAGGGGGGGAGCATAGCTGCCCTCGAATCTTTTTGGTCACTTAAAAAGCGCAGTCAATTACTGCTAATGCTCACCGTCTTTGAAACTCTATTCCATTCACATAGTTTTAAGAGAGATTATTCCCTTTGTCACACATCAGTGTCCTAATTTACACTGAATATTTCTATCGTGCCAGAGATTTTAGTGAGGGGGAAAGCGAGTTAACGGTTCCAGCCTGGAACACTCGCGCGAGAATTAGAAATATTTCAACCTTTGAAGGGCATTATGTAAAGGGGACTGGGAAGAGCTGTGGGGGTGTGCCATGGGATGCACCGCAGGTCCGAGAAGCACCGCAGGGATGCGCCGCAGGGATGTGCCGCAGGGATGCGCCGCAGGGATGCGCCCCGCAGGGGGTGCGCAACGCACAAAAAAAAAGGAAAAAAAAAGAAAATAAACGAACAAATTGGTGCCTTCTATACCATATCTTAGATTATC